>NW_017731380.1:6085178-6136319 GCF_001890085.2 Hipposideros armiger | reverse complement strand
TTACAAACTATAGAACTATAATGAAATATAAATTAGTGGCAGCCAGATATTTCAAACTAAAACACATTTGCTAATGAACAGAAATGTATCGCTGGTGCATAGATCCCTAGAGTGATCTACACAGTTCTCCTGTCCCAGAGTGCACGAAGGTAGGACCGAGGAGGCTTATAGAGCAAGTGCTGCCTAAAGCCTGAAAAACAGTTGCAGAAGCAGATAGGCCACTAATTTTATAGGGAGGCTTAGTGACGTTTCACCATTAGAAACACTTATTCACAGTGAGAAGAGGGAGGCTGCCTACATCACTTGTGTATAGGTTATTCATATATTTGTTTCTTGATTTCTGGAGTCACCTAGTTTTATTATCAATTTAACTTTTATTTATTGTAGTTTCATTCTTTTCAAATATTAAGGAAATACATTCTTATTGTGGAATTGCAAAAACACAGGAAAACATAATGACACAGCTCATATATATCCAAATTTCTATCAAGAAATAATAACTGTTAATATGTTAGACATTTTCTTATCTCTGCAGCCACACTATTTCCCTGCTATTCTTAGAAGGTGCCAGCTATACTTCCCCTTTAGGGTCTTTGAACTGGCTCAGGTTGCACTTTTAAATAGGGTGGTCAGAGCAGGCCTATCTGGAAGATGACTAACCAGAGATGAGAAAGTAAGATATGTGGCTATCTGACAGAAGGAATGTCCAGGCAGAGAGAAGAGCATTTCAGACAGGGAGAAGAGCAAATGCAAAGAACAGCGCTTGGCATATGTGAAGAAAAGTAAGGAGGCGCATGTGGCTGGGGCAGGGTGAGTAAGGGGTGTAGTAAAAAATTGAGGTTGGAGAGGTAAATTGAAGAACAGATTAAGGAGAGTGTTGGAGGACCTAATAAGGTGGTTTGCTGCTACTCTTAGTAAAATTGGATATCACTGAGGGTTATAAGCAAAGCAGTGACAAGATATTACATGCTATTTTTAAAAGATCATTTATAAGAACTTCCAAAGAAACCCTCATATTGGTTTTAATTTTGTTTTCTTTGTGTTCTCAGTAAATTCCTTATGCTGTTCTTTGAAATCACTATTTCTAATTTCAGCAGTGTCTATTTTGTTACTCAAAGCTAATATTGAGTTATAATATTTGTTAACCAAAAAAACACATTGTATGCATATGTAGCTATGCATATACATGTTTGTATATGTGAGTATATAGACACATGTGTATAAATTATATGCATATTAATAAACATAGTTATACCATGAAGTCTATGACTGCCCTTTCTCAAGCCCACAAACTGAGGTTCTATCCCCTCTTTCCTAATCTATTGTGCCATTGAGTAACTGTACATATAAGACTACAAAAAGTGGCATTTGTTTTTCCTCATTAAAATTTCATGGTTTTCTTTCTCTAGGATCAATACATGATTATTAAATTTATTTTGAATGTTCATTATTTTTCAGTGTGAAAGAGATTTTTCATTATATTTCTGTATAGTTATTGCTTTGTTAAGAATCTCTTGATGTTTGAATATTTATTTTCCTACCAGTCATCTTACTGAACTCTTAATCAAGCTAATAATTATTCAATTGATATATTTTGATCTGCCATGATAAGAATTGTACTATCTGTAAATAATGGTAATGCTGTTCTTTCCAATAGTATAGGGAATCATTTTTTTTCTTTTGATGCATTGGTTATATATTAAACAATATATGGGAATACAAAAATGGCTGTTATCTTGAACTTAAATTTGACTACTCATAGCATTATAAATAGGAACATTTTTGTATCCATTAGCAATGCATTTTAAACATTCCTAATAACATTCTTAGGATATGTTAAGAGGAGTTAATGTTTTTCTCCCTTTTGAACTCTTAATATAAAGAATTATATAAACAGCTACCTAAATGTTGGATTATTATTGCATTTTTAGAAAATGGCACATTGGTCATTTCATCATTTCTTTTGATACTCTCTCTGACTAGATATTTTTTAATATTACATTTATGTATTTTGAGTTGTTATATTACAGGGATTCATCATTTTAAGTGCACGATGAAAAGTTCACGAACTTAATTGTCCAACCTCGTTCAAGCCTTGGAGTCAGAAAAATCTGAAATCATATCCCACTGCACTCTTAGTTTAGCCTTGTAAAATTAGGCAACTTGTCCAAACCAGCTAAGCCTTAGTATTTTATGTGTAATGTGGAAATAATGAAATAATGTAATTTAGCATTAAAACCCCCCCATGAACCATCATAATTAAGGTACATAAAAGCCTGTTGGGTAGAGAAATCAAGAAGTGTTTTGTAACTGAAAAATAATGATAGTCGTTAGTAATTCAAGATGTATAGGATCCCCTGGAAATTGAACAGTAGAAAAAGAAAAGAAATTAGGATAGAGGTTTAAAACACATAGAGCAGAAAAAGGTGCCAGCAGAGAACAAGGAGTTATCAAAGATGTTGGAAGACCAGGATATAGAAAGTTTACCTCTAAGGACTGTTTTGGTTGCTTCCCATGAATTTTGATAGGTTATGCCTTCAATATTAATATCAGTTAATTATATTCCAGTATTCTTTGTGGTTCTCATTTTGACCGTCGGCTTACTAAGTAATTTTTTAAATTCTAAGTATCTTATCATTATTTATTTCTAATTAAATACCATGTGGTCAGTGAACATGCTTTGTATGACATTGACCTCTTGAAATATATTTAATATTGTTTTGTGGCCCATCATATGGTCAATATTAGTCAGTGTTATTCACATGTGAGAAAAATATAATACTCTGCTCTTACTGGTTTCTTCATTGTACAAACATCCAAAGGTCAACTTAATTGATGCTGTTGTTCAATTCTATATTCCTATTGATTATTCATTTACTTGTTTTATCAATTACTTAGAGATGGATGTTAAAGTCTTTAACTAGATTTTTTTCCTTTATTTCTACTAATTTTTTGCTTTATGTATTTCAGAACTTTGCTAATAGGTGTTACTGACTTAACTATATTGTTGTAATTGTTATTATTATTGTTGCTATTGTTGTTATTAGGTGTTATTAGGTATTTATACCTAATAACAACATAATATGACTGCATTAAAAATTTTTGAAATATATTAATGACCTACCTAAAAAATCAATAGAATATCTAATGTAACAAAAATACTTTTTAAAAAGAGATTGAAAATTCACAAGTTTGAATAGTTTAAAGTTCCCACTAGTGCCTTTTAGTGTGTAACAAACTTTAGTTCTCAAAAATTTGTCATTTAAGTTTAGAGTCAGAAAATTAGCCTGAAGTGGTTAGAATAGTCAGGATTTCAAAAATAGATACAAATAAATTGAATATTAGAAGAGAAGGGAAATTCAAAGGTCAGCTAGTGAAACTTTGGCAGTGTATAGACTTTTTGGCTTTCCCCAAATGGACCATAGGATTTTCTTTTTGGAGTCTTCTAAGACAGTCACCATTCATTTATCTAAATCAGTTTCAAAAATTATTATTTCTCCTTTTTTTGTTCATTTTTAATTTTGTGGATTTATTCATCACCACCACTCCCGCTTTGGAAATATGTTTCTCTTGTTTTAGCAAGGCTTTTAAAAGAAATGGAGGCTAAAACATGTGTTTATTTTGCCACAATTAACTGCCCAATCAACAGATAAGTTTTTGCATAGACTTCTCTAATAGTGTTATTACTACTTGTGTTGCTGCTACTTGCTGCTGCTTTTGTTACTTCCAGTTCTCATTTGTAGGGACTTTTTAATCATAGTATTTGGCACATAGTAGGCCCAATGTTCTAAATAGGAGTATAAATACCAGGTCCTATGGGATCACAAAAAAAGGAGTGAATTCTAGTAGTGGAGGAATAGAAAAGATTTTATGTAAACTGGTCATTACATATGAAGGATTCTTAAAAGGAGCATAGAAGAATTTAAAATATATAGTGTATACAGATTTTTATAGCATAAATAAAGCCATATGTTTGTGAAAGTGTGTAAAACTCTTGAAGAGCTATTGTTTATATTTTAGTATCCTTTATGTGACCAGGTGTTTTGACTTTTTTTTTGTTTTAATTATTAAATTTATTGGGGTGACAATGGTTAGTAAAGTTACATAGGTTTCAGGTGTACAATTCTGTAATACATCATCTATATATCACATTGTGTGTTCATCACCCAGAGTCAGTTCTCCTTCCATCACCATATATTTGACTTTCTTTACCCTCTTCTACTACTCCCCTTTTACCCTCACCCTCTGATAACCACTAAATTACTGCCTGTGTCTATGAGTTTTTGTTTCTTTAGTTATTTGTCTTGTTCCTTTGTTGTTCTGGCCTTTTGACAACTAGATTTCAGTTTTCTAAACTAAGGAAGCATGTAGTAGGATTCTCAAAATCTTGCCCAGATCCTTCTGTACAGTATGCTCTTAAAAGTTGAGTTAAAAGAAGGAATACCATGCTGGTTAAGATCATGGGTTCTGTAGTTAGATTGTCTGATTTCAAAACATAGTTCCACCATTTACTAGCTCTGCGATCTTGGGAAATATTACTTAATGAAGTGCTTGTTGTACCCCACATCTGCTACGGGGGCTAATAACAGTACCCAATTTATAAGGTTTTGGTAAGGTTTAAATTAGTTAATGAATGTATATCACTCAAAGGTTACCTAGATACTTAGTAAGCACTGAGTTATTATGACAATTCTGTTGTCATTGTTATTACTATATTATTATTATTATTATTATTATTATTACTATTATTATATTGGTAGGTGTTAGAATCATAGAATGATCTGCACTGCAAAAAGTACAACTCTAGGTGGGTTAATATAGTGTTTGAACAATTTTAATGAAAGTGTATCATCATAATAAATTCAATTCTTTATCAATTTTAAATCTCTGATGGAAGTTTCATCTATGTGTGCTTATTCATCATCCCATGAAACAAGTTTAAAGAGCTATGGATCTTAAATATAATAACAATAATCACCTTTTGTCAAATGAACAGTTGTGGGAACATGATTTGAGTGCTCTGATAGAAGTAAATAAAGTAATCACACAGGATTCTGTCCACTTTTGTGCTAAAGAGTCATAGTTAAGGCTTCATTTAATTTGCAAAATGTCAATGAACATCAAAAGGAGAAATGTATTGCATTCATCTTTGAAAGACAAATATAAAACCTCATATTAACCAGTTATTAATCAAAATTAGCTACTGATTTTGCTTAGTCAGTAAATCCAAATTTATGAGGAATATTGGTTATCAACACCTAGACTATGTAAGGAGAAGTTTGGAATTTTTTCTATCCAAGGATGTTTTAACTATTAATATCTCTACTTATAAGAATTATGGGCTTCTAAAAGGGTGGCATGAACTGTAGTCATTTTCATAAATGATAAAATTAAATTAACTAGTCAACTTTACTATTCACATTAAAAAATGACTAACAGTATGTTATCAAATTTTTGTTTTAATAACATTACTGTGTCAGAAACGGATCCTGCAATTAAAATGAGGACTTACTGGAGAAAGGGAAATAAGTTATAATAGTATTTATTGAAAAATGTAGGTAAGATTCCCAACATTATGGAAGTAAAAGCAATAGAATTGGTCTATGATTAAACATGGGAGATATACTTTGATTCTAGGAAAAACCTATGAAACAAGGAATCTAGAAAACATAACCTCTCTTTATAGTTGAGAAAATTGAGGATTAACTAAAGTAGAATAAATGAGAGACCATAATCTACAATTTAACACAATTTCTTTTATGAATAATATTTAAAGCATATTTGTTGGTTGATTTAAGAAGGAAAAATACATGAATTATGTAAATCTCTGGTAATATCAAGTATTATATCAAGTCATATCAAGTATTGCTAAACAGGAAAACACTAAACTGCATAGTCAGGTGTTTTAATCTACTTTATTTGTTTTCATTTATCATTGTTGAATTTTTTTCCCTTTTTTGACCATAATTCCTTTCTTTATTCAAAGCAAAACTAAGCACAATTCAACAGTATTTTATCATTGGTGGTTATATATCCTGATTTTACCTTTAAATTATTCAGCAGCATAATGTACAGGTAAAGAAGTAAAATATACAACACACATTCTTCACACATTTGCTCAATTTTTCATAAAGAAGCAGAAAGTTTCTGAGAGGATTGATAGAAAGTTAAAGACATAGAAAATATTATAGGCCTGTATATTTGTTGAGTTCCTTTCACCTTAATAAATAAAGTGAACACTAAACATATACAATTATATCAGCATTTACCCTCTAAACTTCCAGTAATGGAAAAAATATCGTGAGACCAATACTCAATACTCTAACCTTAGGTTAGACTATCACAAAAAAGAATAAAGACAAGAAATTCTAGACTAATTAGTGTCTGTATACATGTGAAGAGCATGGAGCAGTCCATGTAATTGTAAACATAGAATTGAATATTCCTTATACCTAAGAAAATCATTTGCATTCTATTCCTGTGCCATCAAGTTTTTGTTGATTTTTCCTGTCTTACTCAGAAGTCTGAGCCTGGGATAATGTATCCGTTTTATATAATGTGTGTTTTTATGGCTTTTATAGAACTTATGGCTAGGCAGTATAAATAAGAGCTTGTTATTTCTTTTCTTTTCTTTTCTTTTCTTTTTTTTTTTTCTGTCTTAGTTTTGCTTAGCCAGAAGTGTATTTGGAACTCTCTGGTTAATGAGGACTGAATTTCCTCTAGCCTTATTTTAAGGTAGAGAACATAAAAATTTTTTACTTTCTTTTTATTCTCACACGAACCAATTCCAACGTGTTTTTTTTCTGTTTTTACATTTGTTTCAGAGTAACCTTGGTTTATGCATTCTAAATTTATGTAGTCTAAAATTGGTAATGTACTTAGTTCTGTAAAGAAATGATCCAGAATCAGGAGGAAGCAATAGAGTCACACCAGTGGGAAGATTATGGAATAGCCACAAAAAAAATAAAAAGGTTTTTTTGAAAGTTCTATTTTTTCTCTGCCCTGGACCCATTACTAGTCCTTATGCAAAGTCTTATATACAAATCTGATTGTTTCTAAGGACTGGTTATCTTTTAATCAAGTCCAAGATTCTGGTGGCTGTCTCCCTTTGGAGTCTTAGTATATATTCAACTCATACAGTTGCAGAACTCAGCGGAAGCATCAATAAGATGCTTCCCACCATACTCTATGCTAAGATGATCATCATTTTCATTAATCCATTCTACCTTCGTGGGTCATTAAAATAAAGCATCCATGATACTCAGATTATTAGTGCAAAAGCTGTTTGATTGTCTTGCAATGTTCAAAAAAAAATCTGGCAAAAATGATACTGCTGTTTCCTTCCTATATTTACTGGCCCCATGGCCCTGCTAGTTTGTGATTCCAGCAATATAACAAGCAGTGGTTGTATTGAAACACTACAATTTTATACCCCTGACCCTAACTGGGTTTCTGTAATTACTTGTCTCAGGATGATATATAAAAGCAGTGTCAGGTCTGAGATGGCATCTTAGGACAGCTAAGGGCGATCAGCAGTCATAGCTGCAACTTAGTGACTTACGTGTTTCTGATCCTCTACTTTTTGGTGACATTCATGAATCTAGTCCCTTGCCAAGAATGTGTACAAAAATAACTTAGTCATCATCCCCAATCAGAAAATCATTGCATTTCTTAACACTTGTGTAACAGACCTGTGGGTTTTTATACTTCTCTTTCTATATAAATATTTTATGGTAAACATAATATAGCCACAATTATATTTTTAATATTATATATCAAACACCAAGCAGTATGCTAAGTGTTTCATAAATATGTAATTAAATCTTTCAAAACAGTGAGTATGAAAGGTTGGGTGGGGAAGGGTTATGGACAATGGTTGTTCACTCAGTCAGAAATGAGTAATTTTTTTAAAGTATTCTCATTGACACTTTGTAGAACTTCTAGGACATGGTGAAAAATAAAAAAATAAAAAATCAGACTAACGTTATCAGTTATGTCTCTTTTAAAGACCACAATACACCCCCTTATTGCCTGCACTCAGAGTGGTCTATTTCTACCATTCAGTCTTAGCTCAGGCTGACATAATAAATCTACATACTGGGAAACTTAAATAAGAATTTACTTCTCACAGTTCTAGAACTGGGAAGTCCAAGATTAGGGTGCCAGTATGGTTGTGTCCTTGGTGAGGGTCTTCTTCCTGGCTTTCAGACAGCCACCTTTTCACTATGTTCTCATGTGACAGAGAGAAGAAACCATGGTGTCTTCTCCTCTCCTTACAGTTATTAACACCATCATGGAGGCTCTACCCTCATGACTTCATCTAAACCTGATTACGTCTCTAAGGCTCTACCTCCTAAAACTATCACATTGGGGTATAGGGCTTTAATATATGAATTTGAGAGGAGACAAGCATTTAGTCCATATCATACCCCCACTTAGTACACCACTGCCCAACATCTGAAATGTGTATTATTTTTATCTTCTTTTACAAAATTGGGCTGGAGGCAGAGAGAAATTAAGAAATATGACACAGATGGTCACACTCTTCATATCTAATATATGATACCAAAAGGTATGTAAGATTATATTCTTGATATTAAATACATGATAAGATCAATCATGTAAAATCATGATGATAACAAAGGAAATTCACCAGAAATCCTGAAATTTTAACACATCATGTTGATTCTCCATCCAGTATAATTCTATGTAATCCATCTAACGGTCATAATACATAGCATGTAAAAAAATCAAGACATAAGTAATATATGATCTGAGTTTCATGGGGATTTAGCATGTTATTATTAAACTATTTTATCTTAGTACAGACTTTTCCCAAAAATTTAGATATTTTCAGAGCTACCACATACTAACTGATTCAAAGAACAATAATTGATGTTTGGTGATAATTTTGGCAATGTATAGATTAAAGTCTGACTTGAAGCAGGTCAGATGCAAAATTGAGAGTGTTTAAAATGCATGAAGGAATATGCTATTCAAAATCAAGAGATAAAATATTTACAATAAAATAAAACGGTGGTAATTTATCACTCAGTAAAAGAACCCTTGTAATATGTCTTCTACACAATTCAGTGTTAGCCTTAACATTTATTCGAACACTTGAAATAATGAAACTGTATTACCTGAAATTATGGTATAATTCAAATTGGAGTTGATGTTGCTATTGATAGTGTCCTCCTCCTCTTCCTTCTCCCTCTCCTCTTTTTTCTTCTTCATACATAATGAAAAAAATATAATATGATTTTCTAGATATATTCCTTATGAAAAAAAATCAAGGTAATTACTATTTAAAATTGTCCTCAGTGTTTTCTCTCAATGAATGAAGAATTGAAATAGAAATAAGAGGTGAACTTACTGGAAATTTGGAAACAAAATGATCACCATTAACAGATGTGTTTATATACCTTCAAAACCCAAGAGACTTACTATGAAGTGCAAAACTAATAAGCATGTTTTCTAAATGATGTAGGATACTGTGGGCTTTTAGCCCACAAAAGTAATCACAAGGTCAAAGAAAGGAAGATTCAGCATGATTTTGAAGAGTCCACGTAGTTTGATAAAGCCATAACGAAAGGCATCTGAGTGAATATGGTGAAGACATAAGACAAGGAATATTATCAAGGCACTTCTGTAGGACTTTCCATGTCACAGTAAATAATTATTCATCTCCCATACTATACCAGATTATTCAGATTGGAATTATGTGCAAGAAAATTTTTTTTTTCTTTGCTACATTTCTGTTGGGTATTTACATTTTAACAAATTACCTTTACCAGACAAGTTCATTAGTCAGAAGAACCCAAAGATTCCAGAAATATATTCCTGTCTTAGCTCAGGCTTCTATAATACAAGTCTGTTGACATTCAGATAGAAGAGTGGCATAATGGAACAAAACTAACAGGGCACATTACAACAAAATTTCACTAAAGTATCATCAGTATTTACTTTCCCCAATTCTGTTTGTCTTATTTTCTCATAAACCCACCTGAATATGGTCTTTCACCACCATCACTTTACCAAAAATATTATGTTGGAAAAGTCATGACATGTTTTTTTTCTGTTTTTCATCGCAAAAATGTGTCATGACTTCTCTGACAACCCAATATATTGATAAAACAAATTTAAGTCTTCATCTCCCTACATTAAAAATACATCCACAATCCAACCATTTTTTTCTCTCTTTCTGCCTTCCCTCTGGGATATCATAGCCTGCGTTCCCAATGAGTTAGCAAATCTGTTGGGTATTTATTGGGTATTTGATCTAGGGATTAGGAGGGAATAATAGGGGACTGAAGCATGGAAGGAGAAAAAATCAATACAAAGATATTTTTATTAAACTTGGTTATTGCTATAGACAAATGGTGACTTGACCATACAGTACGATTTGAGAAGGCATATGAAACGAATCTCAGAACATCCCTCTGGGGGAATGCTGTCCCTGTTAAGTCAAAGGTTTACTCTACAGGGTGTGATTTTCCCTCTAGTTAATAGCTGCACATGTGTGAGCAACAAGTGAGCTTTCATAATATGCCCTACTATACAGTCAACAGAGAAGCCTATGTTGGGAAGTGAAAATCATATGGTACAAGCCTGAGGTAAGATGCTGATAGGTAGCATCTATATGAAGTTGGCTAGCTGAAGCCCTATAAAAATCAAATTGTCATTCACAGATGTAACTTGAATAAGAGGTCAATGAGGTTGAGATGATCTGATGTGATACATAAAAGGCATCTGGTTCAGTGTCTTTATGAACTGTATGAAGTCTAATCCACTACTTTCCCCTTTCAAAATGGTAGCCAACTGCAACATCTTAAAAAAATTTAAGGAAACATAGTTTGTGGAACAGACTACGGTTTTTGCTATTATAGCCTGTGTTGAGGTCATAATATGCATTCAGGATCTTCTTTCTCTGACCCATTCTAGATTTTGTTCACCTTTGGCCAGTCTTTAGGCTGCTTTCTTGCCTGATTAAATAATACAATTCAGATTTTATCCACCAAGGCTTGAATTTTCTGTTACTTCGCCTTTCTCAGGTGATGTTTGCTTCCATTGCTCATTTATTATGGTCACTGGGAACAAAATCACTAACAGATGCCCCAGTGCATCCCTGAGTTCTATACATACTTCTCCATGCCTCATTGCTTGAAAGCAAACTTAGATTTTGATGGGATACAACAAAATATATAAGGCCTTGTTTCAGTGCATATACCACTGCCTGAAACAAAGTTACCCCACATAACAGAGTCTTGTCACCAAGCTGACCATTTAGCTGAGCTTAACAGGCAACTCCACTATTTTATTAGGATGGCTGTTTCTGGGAAATGAGACAGACAATATTGAAGTCTTTGAATTGTGATTCTGTCAGAGATTCTGTGGTAACGGAGGAAAACCCTAATACTTTGTATGCAGGTGTCAATCCTGATCAGAACAAATTGTTGCCTATTCCTATAGGTGGAAATAGGTTAAATATGAACAACATGCCAAATAGTGATTTTATGGCTTTCATTGAGGGATGTTGGCATATCTAGAGCTCACCATCTCTTTCTACTACTGACAGTGATAGTAACTAGCTAACACTTGCTGGGAGAGAGAGCCCATACATAGTCTGCATCCCTGACACCACAGCCACTTTATACTTGAGCATGTTATACCAGTATATTATCCAAGTGTCATAGCCACCTCATAGTTTAATGTCTTACCTAATACCTACTATCCATTCCAATCAACCATGCATTATTGTGATATTACCACATTCAAGGGCTGTCACCATTTTGCTTCTATGTATCTGGAAGGTAGGCAATAATGGCAGAAGTGCAGAAGAGATAAAAGTGAAAAACAAAATTAAAAACAAACAAACAATTCCTTCAAAAACAAAGAAGTATGATGTATCCCTTCCTTGTTTATTTAAATATATGTCTATATATACACGTATATTAAAAACAATTATATTGGGTTGTTGGAAAAGTCATGATGCATTTTTGCAACAAAAAACATAGAAAAAATACATCATGACTTTTCAGACAACCCAATAATATAAGGTACTTAGAATTATGTGTACTGACTTGTAGAATTGTTTGTTACATTAAATAAAAAAACTTGCAAAGTGATGTGTACAACATGATTCTATATCAGGAAAAACAAACAATAAATATATATATATATAAAGAAGAGTAATGAAGAATATAAAAGATGCTTTTTATCTTGATTACTCAGACTAGAGAAGCACAGGGGAGGTAGGGAGAAGATATTTATTTTTTCTTTATACACTGTGCCTTGCATTAATTCATTTATTATATAATAAGGAGGTATTATTCTGTATTATAAATAAATATAATAAAGAAAAAGTTGAATATAAAAATATAATTTTGAAAGAAAGTATAACAAAATATCTAGATTAGTTTCATTAGGTTGGGTAAATGTTTTGACTGCCTTCTCCAAATTTTGAAGAATGTTGAAAATAAAATGACTCATAATTTTAAAATATAAAACAATAATGGCAAGTTAATCAGTTGTGAATGTTGATCATAACTAGTGATGTATTTTAAACATGGATGTTATCTAAATGTAATTAAAATATGTTTTATTTCTCACTAAAAGATTAGCAGCATCTGCCGAGCTAAAGAAGTGGCTCAGACACACAGTTCACTATGGGATTTAGATGGACCTTTGCAATAATGTTTAAAGCTATGTTCTTAGTCTGCAATCTATTTTGTGAGCTCTGTTGAGGACAACTGCTCCTGTGGCCTCTCGAAAGAAGCAGAGTTCAGGTGATCTCATTCTTTGCTTTGCCCCAAAGTGCTTAACCCTCTCTTTTGTCTGTGCACACATTCCAATCAGCACAAAGACACTTTTCATTACTTCCTGAAAAACCACAACCTCAGAATCTCTTGGATTTTTAGATAATGCTAAGATCATCATAAAGGGACTTTGAGACAACTGCCAAAGCTCTCTCACAAAAATACTAATTGAGCAGAAATGCTGGGCTTTTAAACTTAAGCTTTGTGTGTATTTAAGGTTGACTAAGATTAAAGTGAAAAGAGAAGAGGAAGAAAGTAATTTGCTTCCGTTAACTCATTTCTAGTGTTCCAGAAGAGAAATTCTCTAAAGACCCGCTTCCAAAGTTCTGGTGGCCTTCTTGGTTTGCTCTCTATTTTAGCATTTTGTGATATAAATGCAGGAAAAACAAACATCTCTCAGATATTCTGTTTGGTCCTCTAAGAAAACAGGAAAGTGAAAATTGGAGAGAATGCAAACACACACACACACACACATACACACACACAACATGGATAGAAGGAAGGAAGGAAGGAAGGAGAAGGGGAAGGGGATGGGGAGGGGAGAGAGGGAGGGAGAAGGGGAAGAGGAAGGAGGGAGGGAGAGAAGGAGGGAGGGAAGGACGGAAGGAAGGAAGGAAGGAAGGAAGGAAGGAAAGTATGACAGAAGAAAGAGAAAGTGAGAGAGAGAAAGAGCAAGGAGTCAGAGAAATCAGTTTCATGAAGAAGTAGAAAAGGAGAAGAAAATGTAATCACCAAAGCAGATATTATACTTGTTTTAAATAACTATGTTCTTCGTAGTCTGTGTTCATTAGCTGAGGAAATGTACCAGATTGACCGTACTGGCTAAAGTAGTTAGAGGGCATATCTGTTTGATTATAGACAGAGGTTAAAGAAAATGAGTGAAAAGAGTAGAATTTAGATATGAGAATATATAGAACATAGGATAAAGCTCGTTGATGATTTTAATATTGGAAAACAGGAAAAATGCAGTTTCTCATCTAATAGGTGTTCAAACATGCTAGTTGCCTACTTCCTTATTAGTCAGTAAGTTTGTGTCATACATCTCTACAGAGTTGTTTATGGGGCTATTTGCTTTGTAAAATCTTAGAAGAGCCAATAGGCTATCTGAGAGATGTTTTCCTGTGTTATTACCAAAAAAATGTTAAATGGAGAGCAAATACTGAATAGAGTAATATCAGATTCAACAAGACACATTTTGCAAGTACATATCCCTTATATAATTACTAGGTTTAATATCACTGTATTCAAATTACATACTAAATATATTTAGTATTTTAGACAGTAGAGAGAGGGAATATGTACATTCACAAATCTTCCAAAGAATTCAAATTATTTTTCCAAAATAATTTAAAAAGAAATTAAGGTACATTACATAAAATCTTTAATTTATATCAAACTATGAAAATTAGAATACTTTATATTATTGAGTCTGTATTTTAATGAATTATATTACTATGGGTATTTATCTTCTTTGTTATAGGAATTAAAGTTCTTCCTTAATATTCTTATCAGTATTATATGCTAATACTTTACTCAGAAATAGTCTATGATGCAAATATTTTTTACTACAAACTTTACATATTCATATCAAATATATCCCTATGAACACTTAAACAGGCAACTTTTACCTAAACTTTACTCATATCTTCAAACCTGTACCTCAGTTTTTTAGATAACTTGCAAAGGCTTATATTTTAGTTTTAAATGACTTTTTATCTCTCCTTTCACTTTTTTAATAAAATAGAAAACACAGCATTATGCCATAATATAAAATGTAATTCTAAGGCCATTGCTATGTAATATTGGGTTGTCAGAAAAGTCATGACGCATTTTTGCAACAAAAAACATAGAAAAAATACATCACGACTTTTCTGACAACCCAATATCTCACAGCCACAAACAGGAAGAGGGAACTGTTATCAACATTTATATAATATTATATTTAAAAAGTTGGTTAAACTATACCTTAGCCAATTCTACTATTACATGTGCTCATAGAAATCCTATTCATTTATGTATGCTTTGCTATTTAATCATTGTGTCTATAGTTTCCATTGCTTTTCTCTAATTCCAGTTCCTCATTCTTTATGAATTAATTCATTTGCATGATATATATATATATATATATATATATATATATAATTTCAGTGTTAGAAATCTTAGACCAGAAACATCAGAAGGAATGCCCTGATAAAGACCTCTAAAAATCTTCTCTCCCTTAAAATCATTGAGAACACTGGCAAGAATCAGATTTTGCAGAAATCTGGAAATTAACCAGACTTGAAACAATTTAGGGGGCATTCATTTCAGAAAAAAGTGGCATAATCACACTAAGAACAGTAAATTTTGTGCTATTTTGTTTTAGCCCATGCTACCTCCATCTTATCTCCATCTTAGCTTTGAAAACCACTAACTTACAGTCACCATGAAAACAAGCAGTCTGGTTGCTACTGGAAGAGTCAGAACAGGATTTAAGATCCTTCAAAGCTCCATTTCCAGGGAATTGTCATTATTTGACCTTTGTGGTGGTCTGCCTAAAGACACCACTCACAAGGCTTGTCTTTACATGACCTGACTCAGAGCTTGTCATTGTACATAGCTCTTTTCCTGATAGCATGTCACAACAACAAACAGAGGCAGTTGTTTACTATCATGGCTGAGGAGGCAGTAGGTACCAGTTGGGGAAAACAATAGACTAAAAATATACTAAAAGAAAAACTTATTGAACATATCTATACTGACTTCAAAACTTCTAATATATTCCTGGGAATATAGACCACACACAGGCACATGGCTATGTGCATATTCAGGCTTTTGCACATGCTTTGTGCTCCCACATCTCATCAACCTTGAGGTTCAGCATAAGTTGAAAGGGTAGACTAAGAAAGAGTTCTCAACTGCTACCTGAGGTTTGAAGATGTGCTCCAAAATGCAAATACAACCTCTTAGCCAAGACTTGGAACTGAGCTTCTGGGGCTTGTAGAAAACCAACAACATATGAATAATGGAGATCATAGACGAGTAGAGAAAAAAAGAGCAGAAATAATATTTCAAAAAATAATGGATGAAAACTTTCAAATTTGAAGAAAAAATATTAGTTTCTACATCTAAGCTCAACTAACATTAATTAGGATAAATTTAAAGATATCCACACCTAGACACACCCTAATCAAACTGCTGAAAGACAGAGACACTCTTGCAAGCTACAAGAGAGAAGCAATTCATCACTTAAAAGATAATTTCAATAAAAACAATGGTGAATTTTCATTAAAAAAACACAACAAAACACAAATCATGAAACTGAGAAGGCAATGGTAAAACATTTTTAAAGTACTGAACAGCAACAAAAAAAAACTATCACAAAATTATTCTTCAAAAAGTAGGAGGCATTAAGAAATTCTCGATAGACAAATACTTAAGAAAGCTTATCACTAGCAGACCTGCCCTATAAGACAGAATAAAGGTCATTCTTGAGGCTGAAATGAAAGGGCACTTGACTCAACATGAGAAAATAAAGAGCAACAGATATGGTAACTACATATGTAATTAAATATCAATATAAGTATATTTTTGTTTGAAAATAACACAAAGTAATATTTATAAACCTATGCTAATGGGCATGTAATGTATAAAGATGTATTTGTATATCAATTAGGGCACAAGTTTGGAAGGGGGGAGAATGTAACTATATAGAAGCAAATTTTTTGTATACTATTGAAATAAAGTTGGTATTAATATGAGCTAGATTATTATAAATTAAAATGGTAATCGTAACCCAAGCACTGAGACTATAAATCAAAAATAATATGGTGAAAAAATAACAAGAGAATTAACATGGTATTACATTAGAAAAATGTCTATTTAGCACAAAATGATGTAATGTGGTAATAGAGAAACAAAAAAGCCATGAGACATACAATAGCAAATCAGCAGATGTAAATTCTAACTTTTCAATAATTACATTGAAAATAAATCAATCCAACAGCAATGATAGGCAGAATGCATTAAAAAACATCCAACTAGAGAGTCAAGATGGTGGAGTAGGAAAACAGGTAAACACTGTGCCTTTTTCCTTCCGTGAACACATTAAAATTACAACTAAATTAAAGAACAACCAACCTGAAGAACCATCTGAAGTCTGGATGACCAGAAGTTTTATAACTAAGGATTTAAAGAAGCCACTGGGGCCGGCCGAGTGGCTCAGTTGGTTAAGAGCTCGCTCAAGAGTTTGAGCTCTGAGCAACAGCGGTTGGAGTCCCAGCCTGAGCTGAGCAGCCGCTGAGCTGCCAACAGGTGGCAGGATGGCTCAGCTAAAAAAAAAAGAAGCCACTGGTAGGAGGGTTGGAGATGTGAAACAGGCTGGCTTCAAACCTCCATGTGGCGGTTGAGAACAGAGCGGGAAATCTCAGCCACAGAACCCCTCCCCCCCGCTTTGCCCCAGAGGAACAAGAGACCCCAGCCCCATGTTGGCCTCCCCAGCCCAGAGCACTGGTGCTGGAAAGAGGAGTGCAACAACATCTGGCTGTGAAAAACAGTGGGGATGCCAAGCAACCAGGTGGGACAAGAGGCTGAGGGAAACCCAGACATTCCCTTAAATGACCCACGCACTGACTGTCTCGCTGGCAGGCACTCACCTTGGGTTCTGGCAGAGATGCAGTAACTCAGGGGACGTCAGAGGCATATGAGGAGCAGACTGAATTTGTGGATCTGGAGGGCAGGAGGGCAGTTGCCATTTTCCCTGTGTGTGGTCCTCTTACCAAGCAGCCAGCAGGCAGCCACCGTCTTTAATATGTTGAGCCCGCCCCCACAGGCCAAACCTGAATCTGATTGGCCTGGTGAGATCCACTTGCTCCAACCTGCTGACTCACTGAGACCCAGCCCCACCTAATTCCCCAACACCAGAGGCAGTTTCTCTAAGAAAAGCCAGCCCCACCTGCATTGCATTCTTTCTTAAAAAATTATCAGAGTCTGTAGGACCCACATGGGTGGCAGCTGGCCTCAGTGTGCTCTGAGACTCTTGCTAAGAAGCTCCAGGCTCAGCAGTGGCACCCAACCAGCGTCTACATTGATCTTTTAACCACAATTCTTCCCACTCTAGTGACTCCCTGAATCGCTGCCTAACCCAACTCATGTACCACACTAGAGTTTAGCAGGGCCTAAACCTTAAGGGAGACAGCAAGTGGCAGCAGGCCTCCGGGTATCCTGTTTTTTTGTGGAGCTACCCCAGGCCTGGCACTGGTGGCAGACGTCCTCAGTTTGCACTGGGGCCTCTCCCATGTACCTCCAGGGTTAGCACGGGCAGCGAACAACTGCAAATCACTTTATAGCTCCTACCAGGTAGTTCCTGGGCTGTCACAGGCAGTAAGAATGGGTTCTTGTCATTTGTGGCAACCTGGATGGACCTGGAAGGTACTGTGCTGAATGGAATGAAAGACAGAGAAAGACAGATGCAATGTGATTTCGCTTATATGTGAAATCTAAAGAATAAAATAAACAAAACAGAAACTCATAGATACAGAGAATAAATATCGATGGTTGCCAGATGGGAGGGGAGTTGGCGGGGAGTGAAAAAGTGGAAGGGATTAAGAAGTACAAATTGGTTGTTACACAGTAATCATAGGATATAGTATAAATAATATAGTCAATAGTATTGTAATAACTATGTATGGTGTCAGATGGGTACTGGGTTTGTTGGGGTTATAGGTGGGAGGGAGTTCTGGGCAGGGTGAAAAGGTGAAGGAATTAAGAAGTACAATCTGGTAGTTACAAAATAGTCATGGGGATGTAAAGTAAAGCCCAGGGAATATAGTCAATGATATAGTAGTAACTATATATAGTGTCAGGAGAGAACTAGACTAGTCAGGGGGATCACTTCTGAAATAATATAAGTGTTTAACCACTATGCTGAATACCTAAAATTAAAATGAAAAAAATATTGAACATCAACTCTAATTGAAAAATTAAAAAGGGGGGCAAAAGTTGACAGGAATAAGGGGTTCTAATTTCCAGGTATAAAACAAATAAGACATGGGGTTGTAATGTACAGCATAGGGGGCATAGTCAATAATATTTTAATAGTGTGCTACGGTGTCAGATGGTTGTTGGACTTATGGTGATTACTGCTTTAGGTATATAAATGTTGAATAACTATGGTGTGCACCTGAAACTAATATAATATTGTATGTTAGCTATATTTTAATAAAAACCTTTTTAAAAATCCAACTAAATGCTGTCTACAACAGACACAATTTGGATTTAAAGACAAATTATTTGAATGTACAAAAATGGGAAACAATACCATGTATATTAGTTAGGGTTCTCCAGAGAACAGAGAAAATGAGATTTTCTTTCTTTTCTTTCTTCCCTTCATTCTTTCTTATATGGAATTGGTTCATATGATGATGCAGGCTGAGTAACCCCATCCTCTATGGTCTGAAAGCTGAAGACGCAGGAAAGATGGTGATGTAATTCAGTCCATGTCAAAAGGTCTGATAACCTGGGGACCAGGGGGTCAATAATGTAAATCCCAGACCAGGGCTGCAGATAATTAGATGAGCTATTTCAGCTCAAGTACTGATACAGGGGGGAAAAAGGGCAAATATCTCCTTCCTCAACCATTGTTCTATTAAGGCCCTCAATGTATTGAATAATGCCCACCCACACTGGGAGGAAAATCTACTTGAATGAATCAACCAATTCAAATATTAATCTCATTTAGACACACCCTCATAGACACAGTTTAATCTGGGTATCCCAAAGCCAGTCAACTCAACACATAAAATTAGCCATCATAAATCCACTCCTTGGCACCCATACACATCTCTTTAAACATATTGAATTTTCAAATAAAGATGATAACAAGGTCATAATTCTAATATGGTACAACTATTTTGTGCAGAAGTGAAACCCCACTAACCCCTTCCCTATAAGAAAGAGCAGGTGAAATCCTTGAGTGATGTTAACTCTTCACCTTGACATCTCATAACTTAAATACTATAATATAAAATTAAGAATACTTATACACTAATAGAAATCAATGTACTTTGTGTTATGTAATAAGAGCATAAGAAAGGAAACAAATTATACACACACACACACACACACACACACGCATGCATGCACACATAAATGTATTCATAGCAAAATAAAGAGAAAATAGTCATGACAATTATGGTCTTCATTTCTGTAACTGGTCAAGTTGTTGTTACTGTATGTATAACTATCTCCTTAAACCACCCATTCTGTATATCTTGACTTTAGCAAGTATCTCAGCTGGTTGTGATTCTTACCTGGTAGAGTGTCCCAAAGCTCCATTCCTGAAAGATCTCGGCCATGACTAGTCCTGCCTGGATTGGGTTGTTGTAGTTTGCCATTGACCTTAATCACACAACATGGTAATAACAAAAGATGCCCTAAGGGATCTCTTGTATTGCAGATATACTCTTCCTTACCTCCACTGTGGAATAGTAGTTCCATTTCACTTTGATAGTCAATATCAATTATCCTTCCCACACTGTAACACCCTACTTTACCTGTTGACTCAGAGACATGAGGAGCCCAAAGTGACTGGATAGCAGCCTTAACTTTCAGTTCAATGAAATCATTATTGTGCTTCCTGGGGAAGCATTCCTACCTATGAGACTAATACCTCTAGGCCAGCATAGCATACACTTGGAGGAACAGAAAGTAAAAGTTTTGCTAGTGTGTCACTAGAGGTAATAGTGAGTGATGCTACTCCCATTTCCACACCTTGATTCCTGGATCCTAGGTGCTGGAGAATCACCATCATATAGCAGACATTGATTCAGGGTATATATAGCCCTTTGGAGAACTTTGCTCCAGCTTTGCAAAATATTGTCACTGAGCTGGCACTCTGAGTTTTCAAAAGGCCATTCAACCATTCTATTAAGCTAGCTGCTTCAGGTTGGTGGGAAACATAGTAAGACCAGTGAATTCATGATCATGGACCCATTTCTGCACTTATTTTGCAGTGAAGTGAGTTTCTTGATCAGATACAATGCTGTGTGGAATACCATTATAGTCAATAAGGTATGCTGTAAGTCCACAGATGGTAGTTTTGAAGGGAAAAATTGCATGCAATAAAGACAAATCCATAACCAGTGTGAATATTCCAGTAAGAAAAAAGACTTTGCCTCTTCCACAACGACAGTGGTCCAATGTCATCAGTCTGCTACCAGGCTGATCATCCCAGGGAATCATGATATATTGAGGGCTCAGTGTTTGTCTCCACTGCTGGAAGACTGGGAACTTAGTGGCAGCAGTAGTCAGTCTGGCCTTGGTAAGTGGCAGTCCATGTTGCTGAGCCCATGCATCATCTTCATCCCTGCCAGCATGGCCTCTGTTTTTTGTTTGTTTGTTTGTTTGTTTGTTGTTTTTATTTATTTATTTATTATTATTTTTAGTTTCAGGTGTACAAAACAATGCAATAGTTATCCTTTTCACCTCTCAGAAAGTAACAACTCCCCTCCCCCACCTACTGCCCTCCCACCCTCAATATCGTACTTATCTATTACAATTCTATTGACTCCATTCCCACACTCTACTCCAAATCCCATGACTATATGTATATATAATTTCATGAGCCCATTTGTCAATGGCAGGAGTAGCTGGGGAAAGAGGCTAATTGGTATCCACAGAATGGGTCACCCTATTCACTTAAATATCAAAATCCTCCTCTGCTGAGGTCATCTTTAGTGCGCATTCACATGGGATACAAATATCTTCACTATTTTGTCCATTCAGAGAGGCCTATTTGCATACCCTTTCCTTAAATTTCTTTATCACTGGTTATTAAATCATGTTCTTTACAAGTCCCTGATCATCCAGCCAAACCATACAATCTTATATCTGGCCATTTCTTATTCTAAGCAAAGAGACCAACCAGATACACTGCTCAAAATTCTGTCTACTAAGAATATTTCCTTTACCCTTCTTCTGCAGAGATGATGCAGAGAGGGACTGTAGTGCTGCAGCTGTCCACTTTCAGATGGACCCTGCATATCATGCAGAACCATCTGTAAATAAGGCCTAAGTCTTCTTTTCTTCTGTCAACAGTTCATAGGTTACTCTCCATGAGGCCATCATGCAATCACTGTAGGCATGGGTATTGCTTCTGATATACTATTTTCTTAGGTATAGGCAGTTCTAATGGCTTCCCTGTGGTCTTTCCCACCATAACAGCCCTCACTCTACAGGTTGGAGAACTGACGGGGAGCTCCTACCAGCTGCTAAGTGTGTCTATTCCAATTAAGAATTCTGGAACTGGGGAAATAACCACAGGATGGCCCACTGTGAGAGGAATCTGACCTCCATAAGCTGCAACGCAGACTAGAGGGCCTCATCGATGTTCTGTTTTGTCTGGAATTAATGTTAGTTCAGAGCCAGTATCCAATAGTCCCTGGAAGGTCTGATTATTTCCTTTTCCCCAGCACACTGTTACCCTGGTAAAAGGCAGTAGGTCTCATTGCGGGAAGCTGCAGAAAATTAACAGTATACATTTTTGGTAGTATACTGGGGTCCTTCATCAAGGGGACCTGGAATCCCCTATATTCAAGGGGTTATGAATCAATAAAGCACCTCAAGTCTGGGAATTGATTGAGGTGCCATGGGTGTCTGCTTTTATGATTCAGGTTTGAACATAAACTATAGTAATTTATACAGTGTTGTACTTGCATAAAGATCAATATATAGATTAATGGAAGTGAATTTAGAGGCCAGAAAGAAACCAATAATATAGATCAATTTATTTTCAACAGGGTAACAAGACAATTCAATAATCTTTTCAACGAATGATGCTGAGACAACTTGATATCCATATAAGAAAGAATGAAGTCAGACAGAGATCTCACAGCAACTCAAAATTAACTCAAAATTGCTGAAAGACCTAAATGTAAGAGTTAAACTATAAAAAATTTAGAAGAAAAATTAGGCAAAAATCTTAGTGACCTTTGATTAGGCAGTCATTTCTTAGATGTGACACTGAAAGCACAAGTAACAAAAGAAAATAAATAAATGGAGCTTATCAAAATTAAACTTAGTTGTTCATCAAAGCATACTATTAAGAATGTGAAAGTCTACCCCACAAAATGGGAAAAAATATTTACAAATTATGTATGTGGGATGTGTGTATTGAATATATAAAGATTCTTACAACTCAATAATAAAAGGACAAATAATCCAATTTAAAAATGGAAAAAAATTGTGGACATGAGTGGACACTTCTCCAAGGAAGATAGGGATATAGTCAATAAGCATAAGCATGTTAAGAGATGATCAACCTTATTAGTCATTAAAGGAATTATATACAAAAACCACAATGAGAGTCCACTTCACATGCACTAGAATAGCTAAAATACAAAAGGCAAACATTAACAAATTTAGCCAGGATGTGGAGAAACTGAAACCCTCCTATATTGCTGTTGAGAATATAAAATGGTATAACCACTTCAGAAAAAGTATGTCAGTTCCTCAAGAAGTTAAACATAGAATTATCATATAGCTCAGCAATTTCACTCCTTGGCATATACCTAATTTATTTGAAAATATATGTCTCCACAAAAACTTGTACAGAAATTTTCAAAGCATCATGACTAATAATAGCCAAAAGGGGAAATAATCCAAATGTCCATGTATTGATTAATAAATAACAAAACAGGACATATCCATATGATGGGATATTATGCAGCAAAAAGAGGAATGAAGTACTGTTACATGCTACAACTTGCATGAACCTTGGAACATTATGTGAAATAAATCCAAATTAAAAAGCCTACATATAACATAATTCCACTTATCTGAAATGTCCAGAATAGACAAGTATATAGGAACAGAAAGTTAATTTCATTCAAAAACACCCTCATAGATACACCCAGACTGTTTGGCCACACTCATGTTGACACATAAAATTATCCATCATACCAGTCGATTTTTCACTTTTGCCTTAAATAGTCATATCATTCAAGAATACAAATTAATTTATACATATTTATTCCACCAGCGTTTACTGAATATGTCATCCATGAAATCGCCATCCCAACTCTGGAGACAGTATTGAGGATGATAAAGTTCTGTCTTTAAAGAAATGAGCCTGATGTTTATGAAAAAGGAAATCTAGATCCCCAATCTGGAAAATAAGTCATTCCAATTGTACTTTTAGTGATGTATATTATTTTAGCAAGCAATGATGGTGAAAAAAGAAAAAAGAAAGCAGGATCAGTATGTACCAAGTCACAAAGGACAGCAAGGACAAGATTATGTTTATAAAGAAGACAAACAAGACCAAGTAAACTGAAATATAAAATGCCATAAAGGAATTAGAAGGATTAAGCCTGGGAGGAGAGCTTGGATTATATTGTTGATGATTTTAGTTATTAAGTTGTTTGATATCATCATTATCATCATCATCATCATCATCATCATCATCATCATCATTATTAGCAATGGTGAACTATTGACAGCTGTGATTAGCAGAGACTAGATTATATTGTGTTGATAATATTAATGTGCTATTATGTGTACAACTATTTGATAGAGGAAATATTGGAGAGAAGACTAAGTAGGGGCCTATCCTAATAGGTCATGTGAATGATAATAAGTGATTTCAAGTGAGGATGAATATTACTTAAGTGAAATTTAAAAATCATGACAATGTATTTTAAACATGTATGAGTAGGAGAGAAGATTCAAATAAAATGCTTAAATTACTGGGGAAAGACAACTACTATCCAGAACAGGGACATCAGCACATGTACCTACTCACTTGCGGAGTGACATAGTATTTATTCTGGGCCATTTTAAGTTTGTTGTGCTAGTAGTATATACAGTATGTGATGTCTAGCACTTCAGTGGTGACCCAGACTGTCCTATGACATTGGCAACATATTTGTAGACGAATATAAATTGTAACTTTATGCACCAATTTTATTTCTCATTTCCCTCATCACAAATGGCCTGCCTGAGTTCTTTTCCTTGGCTTTCTGTCCCCTCCCTTCCAGGACCTCAGAAAGCATTGGCAAACTAGCCCATGTAGGTAACTGATAAAACACTTGTCCTACCTCACTAAAAATGGTTGCTTTTCAACAGAGGATTTCTGCATACATAGTTGTTGAGCTCCAAAAGACTCATCCTCAGGGTTGAATTTAGACAGCTAGAAATTTTCAACAGGGAAAGTATTTGGGGGCAAAGGGTATTAGAGTTGTCTGTCAATGCCCATTGTATTTTGTAGGGGACGCTTGACTTATCTAGGTGTGATCTTTCCCATCATAAAGTTGACCCTAAATTACCCACCAAAGTATGCATATTTTACAGACTGTTTTTGTCAGAAGTCTGAGTAATGTTTTTATAATAAATCCACTTATTCTTCTTTATTTCAGAAATTTAAAATAATTTAATTGGTTCCTATTTTTCTATGAATCCATTTATTATTTTAGTCCTAATGTTAGTGTGAAAAGGCAGATTTTTAAAAAAGTGTAGGTACAGCATTTATTCAATTTTTGTAAAAAAAACTATCTATGCACATATATATGGAAAGATGCCTAAAGAAATATTAAAATTGGCTGCCTCTGTGTGGTAAGCTTAAATGTGATTTCAAATTTATTCTTTATTCTTTGTTATATTGTTCAAATTATCCATAATAAACATATATTACTTTTACAACCTGAAAAAAATAAAAAGAGAAAGTAAAAGGGTTATTCATCACACAATCCATTTGTGGGATAGAATTCACTTGGCCTTAAAGGCATAAAAAAATTCCCACCCCAAAGACAGCCCTGAAGGAAATGTATCAGTGCCAACACAGCAACCCCCAGACTTCTGTGTAGATTGGTGCCATTGTGCGCTAACATTACCCTCACAACGACCTGCTCAGTCTCTCGTGGCAACTATTGAATTCCGACTGAGGCCACTCCTGTTCATTCTCTTGCCTACTAGCGTAAGTCACTTGGTCGGGCACAGCTTAATTCTTGACTGTGGATTTCGTGAACTCCTCTTATAAAATGGTACAATTACTGCAGGTCATGAACATCAAATGCCACTAACACTTCCAGCTGTGACTACGGAATAGCCTCCAAACAGAAGTACTGCAACATGGTAATAATAACATCCCAGCTGTAGCCACAATCACCGAAATCACTGACAGTGTCAATAATGTATAAAACCCCATGGAAACTCAACTGTACTTGCCAAAAGGCATTCATCAATTTCACTGCCTTTTATCTACCATTTAAAATGGTCTGGTTTTAGTGTTCGGGTTTTAAAATAAATGACAAGGGTAAATAGGCCCTGGCTGAATTGCTCACTATCTGCTTTGAATTGCTTCTCTAAATGTTGGGACCTGAAGTTCAGCCTTAACCACTCAAGTACATTCTGTAACCACTACACGTTAGAAAACGGGATGTGAGCAAAGAGAGTTGAAAATCTGGGGGGTGAAATTTACTAAGCCCCTTTACAGCTTAAGTTTATTTAAAACATTGCAAAGGACATAGTGAAAATACAGGAGAGGGAGCTGCTTGGTTTCTCAGAAGTCACTCAGCTTTTAGGAAGAACTTAGGGAGTGAAAAGGTGGGAAGGTCAAAGAGAAAAAAAATCTATTTCATAGACGCTTGGAATAATAAACTGCAACTATCACTACACCTTGCTACAGTGTCGTCTTGTATTTGCTGAAATATATTGTAGAGAAAATAAAACAATTACTTGGAATGTTTGAGCAAATTAAATTACTATTACTGAAGATAGAAAAAAATTAAATAAAATTAAAAGAAAGGATTGATTGTATAAAGAACTTTTGAATATTCATATATTTTCAATATACTAGTCATTATTATTACTATAACTTGAATATGTATAATTATTTAGCTTGTTATTGCTCTTTCAAGTATATTGCTTTAATTGATTCTTCAGCACGATTCTGCCAACTTTCGTTATTCCCGCATATTATAATATAAATCTCAGAAAGGTTAGAATGATATGCCCAATATCACATGGCTAGTTAGAAAGCAAACAGAACACAAAACATTGACATTCTGTCATGCCAGCTGCTCTTATCTATGAAATCCGATCTCTCCTTGACTATGTGCTTCCTGTTGTAAATAAATACCTCTCAAGCTGCAGGAAACCTATGGTTTGTAATCTCAGGCTTTAGAAGGCCAGAGTCTTCAAAGAGTTTTCTCTTTTCGAAGGTAGATCAGTGAACTTTTTGGCTAGCAGGACAAATCTCCCGAGCAAAGAACCAAGAAAAGTCCCATCCAGAGTGGCAGCAAGTAAAAAATAAAGAATACGTAGAAGGAAAAAATATGAATATATAGGCAGTTAGACAACTTTTTCGTCCATTTGTTTACTAATTATTTCAGTAAAAATTTACTGAGCATCTTAATTGACAAGGACTGCATTGATGCTGAGGGTTTAATCTGGAATAAGATTGATTTTGTTTCTGTTTATAATTTAGAAAAGGAGATCGAAATAAAAATACATATGCATGTAAATTAAGAAACTGCAAAATTTGACAAATGCTATGAAAAAACTGGGATCTGTGATAAAGAATGAAGAAGATAAAGAAAATAGGATTCAAAGGACGCATCTGTGAGAAGGTAGTATATCAACCCAAATGAAAGATATCACCTGAGTAATAAACATAATCTTCACAATGGAGAAAATAATTTTAAATGCAGACATAAATATTGCAAATCATCTAGATGTGATACAAAGTTTTAAAAAGTCTATTTTGAAAACAAAATCACTTGATCAAAATGCTCTACTGGGGCATTATGAAGAAAGGTGTGAATCCTATTAAAAGTGAAGTTATCTAAATGTAAATAAGTGGCAAATATAAAATTAATATTTGCTGTACCCCCTTTTTTGCCCTCCAAAATACCCAAGTCTCCACTGACAATGAATGTGATTAAAACTGTATTTCAATTGAAAGTTTTAAATGTTACTTTCCTCCAGGAGATACTTTTACACATGCCCCAGTGCAGCCTCTTCAACAAGATACTTTTGGGGTGGTGTCTTAGAAGTGTCAAATTGAATATAAAATATATCCCAATAGGAAAGAGAATTATTACTTCCTCCCTTGTGAGTGTGGTACTTGTCCCTGCATTGTTAAAAAATGAAGCCACAATATTTTTATTGAGTTCATTATTCTAGAGCTCAACAATTTTTCAATGTAAAGGAATAAGCTAGTATTTGATATAATTTAGTTATAAAAACTTCTGTTATAAAGTTTTAAAATAGCATGTTCTAGCACTGTTCTAAATCTAAAGTTGAAATGAGCTAAGCTAATTACATTCCCTACCTTCCATAATATTTTCGTGCTATTTGTTTTCAAAAAATTTTGTTTCAAATGTATAGCAAATTTCATAACTACACAACATTGATTCCTGGCCACTGTCTAACCAATGTGGCAAATTAAAATAGTTGAAATAAGCCACAAAATTGCTTATTGGAGTTTTGCAAAGATGAAAATGCTATCTTGCAAAGTTGAGATTTTTACACCCTGGATGATTTCAAGTGAAGAATGAATGCTCGCTCATCCAGCAGGGAATGCAAAGTTACATTTTCATGCTTTGAAGTTCTTTGTATAATTCTATGGCATAAGGTGAGACTATCTGAAATTCTAACACCAGTTGAAAAGAACCATGAATCATTCAGTGAAATATTTTTCAACCACTTTGAAAACCATGTTGATATGTTATAATTTACAAAATTCAATCAAGTGAAAAATGTGATATAGTTGTTTTAATAAAATGGCCATATTCTAATTAATAAAGAATGTAATAATAAACCTAAAATATCTCACTTTTAACTATTTGTGATAACCTATAGAAGCATTTACTTCTGAGATAAGGTTTGCCACCAGTCAAGAACAAAGTATGGTATGCTAGAATGCGAAAAGACTGGCAGTAGGAAGCTCACCCTTATTTTTAGCTCTACCACTGATTAGTTCTGCAATGCTATGCATTTCTTTAATCTCTCTGGGTCTTACTTTCTGTACATAGATAGGAGTTGGAGGATATGTAAATTTATTCCAGAAATGTGATTCTCCAGCAATGAGGATGAATAGAGTCCTTTAATGATAAAGAAATAACTACCGTATCTATGTCATTTTCTCTTTGATTTGATTCCTCTGCTTTGAATTCATAATATTTCAGTTTGTCAGCAGGTGTACTTGTTAAGGATATATGTTGTGGAAACAGGCCCCTTGGGTTCAAATCCTTGTTCTCTAACTAAATTATCACTAAGTGTGATCTTATAGAAATTTCTTAATTTCTCTGCACTGCAGTCTTCTAATCTGTACAGTGGACTTAGTAGTACTCAATACATAGATTGTCATGGGGACTAAATGAGTCTGCACATGTAAAAATGTTTAAATGGTGTCTGACACAGAGCAAACATTCAATAAATTTTAGCTATTTTTATCTTTCTGAATGTTTTATTCTTTTTACCTTTTATCTCATTTTGGAATAAGAAGGATATAAAAATGGAGTCATAGGTTTATGCTCTATTAAAAGCACTGCTATATATATATATGAACCTGGGCATAAGAGGTGATAGTTTCATATGAAGAGGTTTTTAGGGTAGTTTTCAAATTAAGCCTTTCAACAGGGAGAATTTTGAAAAGGTGGCTCTCTATGACTTACTTTGTAACTAATTTTATATAAATATAAAAATTTGGGCTTTTGCCCCCTTTGATCCATATAATAGTTCTTGAATTTGAATATATACTCAGAAATGAACTTATACATATAGTTCCAAGTACATATAAAATACATCATAAAAACATTGTCTAAAAATAAAAACATTCCATGTGTATCTAAATTCAAATCAATTATTATTTCAGACTTTATAATTACTAATGAAAAAGAAGCTTTTTTCCAAAAGCCACAACAACTTAGAAATGGACTTCAAATTGTTTTCTCTGGTCATATGCCGTATATTCCACAAGTACCAAATGATTAGATCCTTTAAATAATGCAGTGCTTTGGGGTACCTAAAATAGATGCTTAAAAGTGGCAACTTTGTCCAAACACCTTCAGTACGTGTTCTTTTATTCTCACTTTCTTTTCTGACCTGGATCAGGCTGCCAGTGCACATGAAAGAAATTACAAAAGCTTCTCAGTCACTGCAACTCGGGTTCCTTTTGCTCTACAGCATTTGTCATTGCCAAAACAGCAGAGTTTAATTAAGTGTTGTGAGCAGCCTAGTGAGAAACACACTTTAAATTAAACCTCTGTACATGCAGCTATTGGTTCTTTACCTCCTGAACAATCAGCGGGGTGTTAGGCATAAATTCCGTCTCTCAAGGGAAACGCAGCTCCACGCACCTCTAGCGATTCATAAATGATCCTGTTTTCTCAGAACCATATCTTATTAAAGCACATTTAATTATTTCTAAGTTTTAAACACCGATAGATGAAGGCTATAATTAATGTGCCTACCACTAAACATTTTATTTACTCTTGATATATTAATGGTATTATCAAGAAAATATGCTACAGTTTCAGGTTTAACAAAATTACATGGCAAATTATCTTTTGATGCATCAAGAAATCGTTAATATAATGGAATAAATTATTTTAACACCTCAGTAGTAATTGATGGGTAAAAGAATATAAGCATTTTAATTTTCAGAATGTTTTTACAATTACACATTTCAGGGGACAGTTAAATCAATGATGCAACTGTTTGAAATTTTGCAAACAAAAAAACAAAAGAAAACTGTAGAAGGGTGACTTGTGGGTTTCTTACATGCCAGGGATGTATCAGTGTATGTGGCCTTCTCATAACAGCAAAGTTCCGGTACAATATTGGTGTGAAAAACAAAATTATTGCTTCTTCAAATTACATTTCTATCTGTTCAGTACCAATATTTGCGTGAAACACAAAATTACTGCTTCTTAAAATTAAACTTCTACCTGCTCAGTTCCACTTAAATGTTCAAATATAGATGTTTGCTTAAAATGAAAAGGAGAGTGACATGTACGTTTTAAATCTCCTTGGCTAAATACAGTTTCCTATAAAATAATGATGACTCTTCTCAACTGAGCACAGTCTATCAGAGCAAAAGAACAGTCAGGATACATGGCCACATCCATGAAATATCCCTGACTTGTTCCACAACACCACAGGGCAATTTCACACTCGGGAGGACATTCTCAGTACATAGGCCTGCTCTACCAAGATGCAGAGAAGATGATCTATTATTCAGCAGAATTAGGCACAGATATTTATCTGTTCTCCACAAACCTGGGTCCCCTGTCTTATCTTTCATGTTTATTAAATTTCAGTAAAGTTGATGCTGGTAAAAGCTTTGCATGGATTAGGAAGTTTTTGCCTGGAACTTTTGAAAAGGAGGAAAGAATGGATCATAGACTTTCATAAAATCATTTAACTACAGTTTTACTAGAAGATGTTCTTCTCAAATCTTTATTGACACAGATGTTAGTCTTTTCTTTCCAAGCTTCTTACAAGTAGGTAGATTTCAGTGCTTATATTTAAATATGCAAAAGGACTTACAGATGCAGAAGCACTCACATGAAATTAGGCTGGATTCTAAAATATTTTAGGATTAAAGTATTGATTTACTTTGTTGTGCTATTGATTGGCTTGACAATTCAATTTATCCTAGTGATCTGTAGTTGTTAATTTAAATTAGCCTGTATATTTTATTTCACTTTTTGGATATGAACATCAAAGAGAATGCACATGTTTAATGATTCTAGGAATATATCAGGGGTTATCATTGTAGGTTTTAAAATAATTTATGTTCTTGTAAGATAGATAATGATTACGGATATCATTAAATCCTAACAAACTGATAAGTTCACATTTTTCTATATGGGCATCATTTTTCCATACTCCTCCTCAGTTTGTGCATGCAGTCTCTGGAAGTGGTTATTTATGTCTTTCCACTTTCTTTATTTTCTTTATATTCTCCATTTCTTCAACTTTTTCTGTTTCTTCTCCGGATTCCTCACTCTTACTAAAATTCAGAATAGCAGTAAAAATACAACTAGCAAAAACACAATAATCTGGGCTGGGTTGGAACGTGCAGAATTAAAGCAACTATATAAAGGCAGGGTAATTTAAGGGAGCTGTAGATCAAATTGTTTAATAGGGGACCCCGCTCAGAAATATTTTCATCTCACATTCCTAAATTATTTCACTTGCTGGTTTTCCATAAATACGTGTTTTACCAATGATAGATTAATTTGTTTTAATAAGCATCCTCTTTAAAAATGAAAATACCTTTGGGAGATTTAGTGATTAATACTCCATATATTAATATGAATAGGTTTAATTAGGCTGCTTCTTTCAAACCTCTTATCTGGTTTCTGCTGCATTGAGAGAAAAGGCAATTTGGGTGGTAAAAAATACAGCCATCGCTCCTAAAACTCAATGATAGTTTGAAGACTACATTATGGAGGAGAAGGGAAAAGGTGTTTCCTTGCATAGTGCCCAAAAGGAAAGGGGTTTGGAAGCTAGATTTTTCTGGGTTTCAAATCTCAGCTCACCCACAGGGTAATTAGGTAACAGTGGACAAGTTAATAAGCTGCATTCTCTTATGTAAAATAGGGATGACAATAATAATAATAATAATAATAATAATAATAATAATAATAAAATAATAAAGACCACATCATAAGATTGTTTTGAAAATTAAATGAGTTAATGGGCATAAAATCTTTAGCAGACAGTAAGCTTTCAAAACATGGTCGCTAATTTTATTGGATCATTTTGGTGAGAAAAATATTAGACAATTATTCATTAACACCCTTAAGTCAGGTAAATCAAAAATTTTTTTTTTAAAGCACTTCCTATAAGGGGCCTTCTCCAGCCCAGCTCTCAACAGAGTTATCAATATTCCATGGCGAAGTCCTGTTCAGCCTGCAGGCCTCTGCCTGGCTCATTCTGCGATCTCTCCCACATTGAGTCTCAAGTCTTAATTTGTTGTCTCTTCCATTCTACTACTGTCTTGGATTTGTCTTGGGTTTGTCTTTTTATGATATGTACTTTAAAAAAAAATTTCTTTTTCAGGTGCTAGCCATTGACCGTGGAGTTAGGGAAGCTGTAGCCAGGACATAGAGATTAGATGGGTTCAGAATTGAAAGACATTAGGTTAGAGTCATACAGGGCTTAAAACAAACATTCTCAAGGCTCAGGATCGAGATCAGTAATGCTCTGCATTTTTGTCTCTAAGATCACATTAAAATAGTCAGTACCAAATGGATACATGTGGGTCAAAATTGGGATCTCATCCAAGCTTTGGAAAATGTACTGTGGTCCAAAACAACTAGCATGCTAGTGAAATTTTCATGTATTTCATAAATAAAACCTATTTATTTATCAGAAATGCCATAATTTAAAGGACAATATCCCATATAACATTGAAAAATTTGGTTTAAGTTTATAACATACAACAAAAAGAATAGCAATAAAGCCAAGGAATGGGAAGATGGAGAAATCAATTCGTAAGCTTTTATAAGTTGCTATTTTTAATCAGGAGTCTAATAAATCAGAAACTGTTCTTTAATATTCCATGTCATAATTCTTTTCTAGTTTCATTTCTAGTTAATCAATATATAAATTATTTTAAGAAAAAGCTTATCAAGATGAAATTTTTCTTTCTCCCCCCCAATTTATTACCTTATTATTCTTATTTTTAAGAAAAAAGATATTTAAGACCAGTGAAATAGTTAATTCATATAATTTTTTTTAAAAAATAGTAAGTAATAATGGTCATAACTTTATACTGCCGCATGAACCCCACTCCCTGAAGTATCTATGACAGGAGATCATGAGATCTATTCACACATATCACTATACTTACAAAACCTATTAAAAACAGAAATATACATTTAAAGCATTTTAACAAAAATTAAATTTTAATATTTTTACTCTGCCACTTGTTTTATAAAGTTAATGTCATAAGCATTGATCCAGATCATTGCATATAGCTTTAATTAATGTATATGGTTGTACAAAATTTATTCAAATATTTTGTTTTAAAAATTCCACATGATTCCACTTTGGGGGCAACACACACATATTTTTATTTTATTTTATATTTTATCATTTTATTTTATATGTAGGAAAGATGTCCTAAAAGGGTTTAAAAATGGGTATTTTCAGCTGTGATAGAAGCTATCACATTAGTTTTCTAAAAATTTGTAACAATTTATACTCTTTTAGTAATATGGAGAGTTCTGAATTGTGCACACCCTTCCCAGGACTGGTTTTGAAACAGTGGTTAAGGCAGCCTTTATTAATTCATCTAAATATACCTAAAGAAATACCAAAGTATCTTATTAAATTTCATAGCCAATGCAACCTCTGATTTTGCTTGAAAGTATGAACACTTAAATAGTTTATGTTCTATATACATTGATCATCAAAAAGAAAATTTTATTTCTGTAAAATGGGGATGTTAACATTGACCTACACTTGCCAAGTATATAATGAACTCATTCATTAATTCACTGAAAGCACAAAGTATCACGTGTAGGTTAGTAATATAATTATAATTGTGGATTACAAATAATATAAATGCAATGAAAATATATGAACAAAGTATCTTTTTTCAGTAGTATTAACCTTCAAGAACACAAATGTTACTATTAAAGCAAACAAAAAATTATAACCATCTCTTTAGAGCAAATGATTCATTGCCATATAAGTTACTTAGTTGCTATGATGCTATATATTTAATGTTTATATTTTAATTGCCCTATTAAAAACAAAAGCTGCCACTGCTTAGATACTGAAATAGTTTAAATATATTTAAAATTATATTTCTAAATATTAAAAATCATTGATATCTTTAAAAATTATATATGGATGTTTATTATTAAATATATAATATTAATGCATGTTTTATATATTTCATGTGTATTAGATTTTAATTAAATTGTGATGACCTATTATTTATTAAATACCTATTAAGAATCATTAGGGGCATGTCCCTGGAGTAGACAGCTAAATAAGACACGGCCCTTATGTTAAACAACACACAATAAGAAGCATGTAAAAAAATAACTTTAATAAATTATGAAAACACTCTAAGCCATATGGTAGAATCATTAAATTAATTGGTTCAATTTTTCACCTTTTCCTTAATCCACAAGACAGATAGTTTCTCCTCATGTAGGTGTAATGTAACCCCTCATCCTGTGCAACTTACTTGTCCAATTGGCTGAGTTAGAAGTGACAGTGTGCCATTTTTGAACTGAAGTCTCAAGAAGTTGTGGGTGTTTTCACTTGCTTTCACTTCACCTCTGCCATTATCGTGAGAACATGCCAAGGATTGTCTACTGGATAAGCAACACAGAGCAGACCTAAATTGTATTAGTCTCTTCAGCTAATGCCAGCCTACATTTAGCCATCTATCAGCCAACATTCAGATATACAAGCAAATCCAGCCGAGAACAGCAGAGCCACCTATTGGGTTGTCAGAAAAGTCATGACGCATTTTTGCAACAAAAAACAGAAAAAATACGTCGTAACTTTTCCGATAGCCCAACGGTGCCTTTCTTTGCTGTCATTGACACTGAGGTATTGCATTTGTTTGTTATACAGCATTACTATGCCCATGGGTTGCTGATACAATGACTAGAGAATAATTAACTATTTCCAGGTTAGTTAGCAAAGGAGGATGAATAGGAGATTACCTGAGGACCAGGGAAAGGGAAAAGTATATCAAGCACAATGGAGAGCATGTCTAAAGCCATGACAATATCACGTGGCTTATCAAGGGATAGGAAAGTCATTTCTTCATGCAGGAAGTAGCTGGAAGTAAGTGCTATATTTACAGAAATGGAATAAATCATAGAATTTTTGACTACTGCTCAACCATGGGGTAATAATGAAAAAGTATAAGAATGAGAGAAACATAACCTAATTTTCATTTTAAAAAGATTAAATTAGTATCAAATGAAATACAGTTTAAAGTAGGTGAGACTACAGTCAAGGGAACCTGCTGAGCATCCACATAACTAGTTCATACTTATATGGAAAGGCATAAAGTAAAGCAATAATGGTGGAGGTAGAGAGCAGCAAAGAGATATGAGATACATTGAGATGAAATTGACTGGAATTATTATCTACTAGATAAAACATGGGAAAAAAGTGTCAAGGATGACTTTTTGATGTTTACCTTAAGTCTCTGATACAGAAAATATAGAAGACTGAGTTCTAGAGGAGGAATCTTATAAGTTCATGAGGTCTATAAGAAGATGAGTATTCAGTTTTGAACATGATGAGGAAGCCTGGGATATTCAAGTTTATATGCTAGTGGGTTTATAGATCTGGAGAGGATCAAGGAGATCTGTGACTTGGATTAGAGAGTATTTAGTTACAGGTATAATAATAGAAATCATGTGCTTCTATGAGATTACCCAATGGAGAAGAGTACAATGGAAATAAGTAGTACCTTACTTTAAAAAGTAGAAGCAACTGTGTACTCTCTAAGAATCACAAATGCCTTTGAAAGGTCTGTACAAATTGCCCCGCTGCTAGAGACTCCCCCAAAAGGCAAGATATTAATAAATGTTTTATCCACAAGAATTGTATTCTGATAACTGCATTATCCTTATATGTCACCGTAAACTCCTTAATATTGAATATAATTTAAACATACTCGAATGCGGTGTTTAAGTATTTGCTTTCAACCATCATTATTATCAGTTCTTGCTAGGACAGGGGCATCAACTGTGAAGTAGAATAACATTACCTGAAAACCATACAACACTCCAAATGCACAGATTTCCTTCCATGTGAGGTAAGTTCCCCTCAGGTGCTTAGGGGGAACTTACTTCATTGACTAAGCACCTCTTCTTTGACTAAGTCCTAAAATTCACCTTCACAGCCTCTTCTTAGTAGTTTGATATGTTTACCCCACAATATAAAAAAGTATCTATGAAACATTTAATAATATTTTTTAAATATATATTTTTATACCATGCCAGATTTTCTTTCCCATGTATTAAAGACTCAACCAGTAGGCTCAGTTTTTTCTAAAAGACTACACCTTGTGTTCTCAGGACCACTGGAGAATGCACCAAATGAGACATATAGAGCACTGCCAGAATATAAAAATTATCTCTATACACATCTGTAGCAAACCCAGAGGAAGCAATCAAATTGTACAAAATTTGCCTATACTCTCTTAAAGGGAGTTTTATTTACTGTAATGGTATTGGCTTTCTAGTAGGTCAGTGGTTCTCAATGAGGGACATTGTTTAGGAAATGTGTACAGTTATTTGTCTTACTGACATCCATTTTGGGTGAGGACCAGGGATGCTGGATATTCTATAATGTTCTATGCAGCTCAGGGATTTCACAAATCTCCACAGACATTATGTAATGTGTCTGTAAAATACTTGCAATTCTTATAATGAGGGAATTTGCACGGTACTGCAGTTGATAAAATTGTTTTTTACAGGTCTATGTTTAATAATTCTGATACTTCTATACATGTATACTGGAATTGAGTAGTTGAATAAGTGGATCATGTGTGGTGGGAGCCATGTTTCTCATTATTGGAGTGGGGATATACAGATAAGCAAGGGGAGGGTAGAATGATCCACACAGTATTGGAGTAGAGCAGAGACATCAGTATGAACTCATATTTAGCTTAATCTAGATGCAAATGGTTATACATAGAAATGTGTGTGTGAGGGGAGGAGGTTATTATACACAATAATTTCCTATTTTGTCATCTGGAGCACCTAGAAGCAATGATACCTCAGCATCACACCTAGTGAGTGCCCTAATAGTGTTTTCTAAGGTAATTCTCCACACAAAAGTAACCAGAGCTCCTTGGTGAAATAGTTGATTCTAGGACTGGGCTTGAAATGTACAAGATGAGCCTGGAGCATCTTGCAGGGCCAGAAACTAAAAAAAGTAGTAGTTTGAATTCATAACAAAAATAATTAAATTTGGTGTGATGATTGTAATAGAGTGTGGTTTTGGCTTCTACTACATTCCATTTCTAAGAAGGAGCATTCACACTCTGATAACTTGGAGACTATTTTTAAAGCAATTTACAGTCATGTGCCTGTGGGAGAGGAATAAACTTGCCTCTATCTTCAAAGTTATTCTGGCTGGTATAATAATTAAATGGACATGAGACAAATTAGCAAGAAAAATAACCAATTTTAATATATACATATATATATGGGAATCCCACATACGTGAGAGAGCCAGAGACCCTAGATGCAGAAGTTCAGAGATAGAAAGGGAACATGGATATATAAGACATCCTGAGCTAGGGATGAGGTAAAGTGCCTTGGGGACTCTAAAACATCATGTCAGGATGATAAGAAGAGGAGATGCATAGTAAATAAAAGTTTGTCATGCTGAATAGATAGATCAAAAGAGATTATCACTGATAATGGCTTATTTTGGTCAAGACTTCTAATTCAAGTCCTTCTAGGTAGTTAAAGGAAAGATAGGACTTTCTTAAGCCTTCAGCTAGTGACTCGTTTTGAACCCTCACATGCCATCTAACAGCATTTTGGTCAACGTCACATATGAGGTTGGACAATTAAGTTCTTGAACTCATCCTAGAAAAAGTGCTACATAACTCATTGCTGAATATCACTATGGTCACCTTTGAAATACTCCTCTTGGGAAGTTATCCACCAAAGCTTGCACCTAGTCCACCCTTCAAAGCAATTTTGGAACTCTTTTTCTGGAATGGCCATCAGAGCTGTCATCATATTACCCTTGATGCACTGAATGTCACCAAAATGTCTTCCTTTCAATATTTCCATTATCTTTGGGTAAAGAAAGAAGTCATTAGGGGCCAGATCAGGTGAGTAGGTAGGGTATTCCAATACAGTTATTTGTTTACTGGCTAAAAACTCCCTCACAGACAGTGCCCTGTGAGCTGGTGCATTGTCGTGATGCAAGAACCATGAATTGTTGGCAAAAAGTTCAGGTCATCTAACCTTTTCACACAGCCTTTAAGGCACTCCCAAATAGTAAAGTTGGCTAACTGTTTGTCCAGTTGGTACAAATTCATAATGAATAATCTCTCCGATATAAAAAAAAAGGTTAACAACAGCATTGTAATAGTTCGTGAACTTAATTGCCAGACCTCGTATATGATGGTGGTTCCATGAAATTATAATGAAACTGAAAAATTCCTATCACATAGTGATGTCTTAGCTGTTGTAATGATACAGTGCAAAACATTATATAAATGCCATTGTATTACAATTGCCTACAGTATTTAGTTCAGTAACTTGTTGTGCAGCTTTGTAGCCTAAGAACTATAGGGGAACAGAATTTGTTACCCCAAAATATGTCTCTTAGGCATCAGGATATTTTAGACTGTTTAATTTTAAGAAATGACAGAGGAGAACCTTGGGAAACCAAATAGAAGTTATGCTTTTTTGTAAAAGACATTTACATTTGTAAGAGAAATCTCCATTTGTAAGGGTGTCTCCACAGCTTCTCTGTACCTGGAAGAGGGAACTGACCCTATCTCTAGAAACACTCATCATTGAAGAAGACAAAGACTTAAATAATAGCCATACCCTTGTTTACTGTGCTATTCCTGAGAATCTCCTATAACTGACTCACCACTCCCAACATCTTTTGTCATCAGCTTAAGATGGTATTTAAGGTGATAGCTTCAGACATTTTGATGAGTTACTCAGTTATTCTGGGTCTTTTCCATGTACACAGAAGGTATATACGTTGTTAAACTTTTATTTGTCGTCCTATTAATCTGTCTTTTATTACAGGAATGTCTCAGCCAAGAACCAAGAAGGGTGGAGGAAAAATTATTTCTCTTCTACACAGCAATAGGCTGCTGCATATAGCCTAAGTGTGTAGTAGGCTATACCATCTATGTTTTTGTTAGTGCAATCTGTGATGTTTGCACAATGACAACATCTCCTGAGGGGGCATTTCTTAGAAGGTGGAAGCCTTGGTTAAGGGGAGGTATGATTGTATAATTAGGAGGAACTTGGGTGTGAGGCTATCTAGTGCGGTGCTTCTCAAACTTGAACGTGCATATGAATCCTCTGGAGAGTGTGTTAAAATGCAGAATCAGATTAAGTAAATCTAGGGTGGAGCCCAGAGTTCTGCATTTCTAAACCCACAGGTAATCCCAGAACCACTGATGCTGCAGGTACCCTGCAGGACAAGATCTTTAGTGTGTAGAAAATGGATAGAAGTGTGAAGTCAATGAAGACATTTCATTGAAACACCCTTAACTCGGGGAAAGAGCAAATAGTGCTCTAGGACCTAGCAAAGTTCACATTTTCATCAATAAACTTATGTGACAAAAGAAAGCCTATAACGACAACAGTTTGCAGAGCCAGAACCCAGAACCTTTAAGAACAGGACTGGAATTCAAATTGTCATTTACCAATAGGAGAAATAAATAGTAAGTGTCCGAAGAGATATCAACAGGGAATTTCTACAATAAAAGACAAAATGCTCAAACTGAGACAGAAAAGTTCAGATTTGCAGAATTAGGTCTCGGTTCATTGTAATGACTATGTCCAAAACACATTGTGAAAAGTAGTGAAGCCAATAGGGTGCATGCCTAGATATCTAGATGAAACAGTTAACTGTCCTTATTTGCTGAAGGTAGGCCATTGGCTGTGAAATGCTCATTGAGGGCTCACAACTACAGAAGCATGTAGAAAATGTGGATCTGATAGAGAAGAGAGTACTACATAGAATACGACTGATTGAAGTAAGGCTGAAGAACAAAATTTCTGACATATGTAATTAAAACACAAATGGATATTTGCTTTAAAGCAAGCAGCAAAATCTAATGCAATTCTGTTGGCTTTACCTATCTGCCCTCATCATTGTTCTAGGAACTTCCACCAAGTTCTCTCTTCAAGGCATGTATCTGGAATGCCACTTCCTCTGATATTTGCTTGGCTCATTTCTTTATGTTATTCAGGTCTGTGGAAAAATATCAAACCTTTAGAGAGATCTCTGAATATGCTATCTATAATAGTTCTTCTTTCCACTCACTCTTTTTCTGTTATAATTTATTATTCACTAGTACCTGATTTTACATGTATACACACCTGTACTCACTTTTTACATATTTTTTAAAGACTGTTTTCCCCAGTTGCCTGCAAGCTCATTGACAACAGGGGCATTGTCTGTTTAGTTCACAACTGTCTCCATAGCTGAGAAGAATCTGGCACAGAATAGTTGCTCAATAAACATATTGAACTAGTAAATTAAATGAGTGCATTTGTGCTTTCATATTGACCAGATGATATTACAGATCAATAAAAAATATGAGTTACTGAAAAAATATATATCAAGTGGTCATGGGATCTCCTATCAGTATATCCATAATAGGAGGGTAAAATTTTAGAGACAATAAATAAGTGTTTAGTTAGTCAAAATAATTGTCATTCACATTATTTTATTTTACTGCCTATAGCAGGAACTTTAGTCTCAGCAAAACTGGGTGTGGGAAGAGCTCTCAGGTTTATATATGATAATACAAGTATTCTAGAAGAGGCCAAATTACAGACAATACACATACTGAAAAACCCTTTTCCAAATAAGTGTTTTGTGTTTGAACAATCCGTAGCCTCTGCTAGGCTTAAGGACTTGATCCTAAATATGCCTCTAAACCTTGGCTTCCTGCTGGGAGCACAGCAAGTGACTTCTTTGAGAGTGAGGAGGCTAAGAATTGCACACCAATAGGAATCACTGCTTTGAAATTAACTGGTGTTTGGGAATTGATCTGGTTGGTAATAATCTTCTATATCTAACTTGTGATTTATTCTAATTAAAAAATGTTAACACATAATCTCTGAAACATAGATGACTTCTGCAGTTGTGTGATGCTAGGCCCAACAACCAAAAAATTTCTAGTTTTCTCCAACCAAAATTGATTTAATTTGTGTCTTAGCCATACAAAGTCCCTATGGTAGGTTTTGTATTTCAGAATTTGCTAAGTATTAAATATACATAATTTATTAATTCTCCAATTATATCGTTAAACCCAGATAAGATATGCATGCTGTAATTATAATCTAAAATAAAACTAGGCCGCTACAAATATAATTAATAGTGGATAAATATTTTTTAAATGAAAGAGGGAATCTAAAAATCCAAATAAAAAAACTTTTAAAAATACCTATTTCTCTGTTATTGCTGTTTTTTTTAGAAATCTGTTTTATTTACTTTTAAAAATTAATCAGAAGATGGACACAGGTTTTCAAAATAATTTGTTGTCTTATTTTGCTATTGTTGCTGCAGTTTTTCTAAATTTGCCTTCTTTATGTTGTGAGAAGTAGGTTTACATCAAGTAATGCCCATCAAGTTATGGGTTCCAAAATACGTACTTGGCCTCTCAAATAAAAATGTGTAAAACTTGAGTAGGATATGCTACCATTTCCTATTGAAATAAAATTCTGGCAATAATTCCAGCTTAGATTCTCAAAGGGGGACTTCCCCATTTATTTGTTCAGTTTCAAAAAAGTGATGGGTGATGAAAAGAAACAAGTAAGTCAAAATCATAAATGTCCAATGTATCTGTCTCAAAGGAGAGACAGAAATGTATTATATTTTTAGACTGTAACCTACACCAACTGCTCAAAAATGCAGCCAGGCTTGAATACATGAAATATCTCTATAAAAATCACTGTCAAAATCTATGTATTTAGCACCAAGTGGCATGTTTTAACAAATAATGTGTTCAGTAGCTTTAGGGTCAGCCAAAGTATGCCATATAAATAGATTTAATAAATAAGAATAAATATTTAAAATGCCATCTTTTCCTGGTTGATTCTGACTAGCTATAATATATTTAAGAAATACGGCTTCTGTAAGAGCTATCAAGTTGAGAAAATAAATAATTCCATTATATCAAGGGAAGGACGGATGCTCTTCCTCCAAGTGACCAAATATAACCAATAAATTAAAAATGATAATCATTCAATTAGAAAAAAGATATGTTTTTATTTAAAGAAAATAAAAACAAATACTTTTTTGACACAGTAAATGGAAACATTTTTATTTTTCAGATGGCTGATTTTATTGAGTTGTCGGAAAAGTCATGTTACATGTTTGCAACAGATGGCACTGGTTCATATTTGGAAGTACTAGAGTCATTCGCATCTATGTTATTGCTATGGCATTTGACAGCTGACAGTTCTAGCTTCCTTCCAAAAAAAAATTGAATGATTTGGTTGAGTTTTGGAGATTTTACAAGTTGAAGATGGAAGACCAAACTGTGCATTTTTGCCATATTTTACTGTTTTACTTCCATAAAGGGAAGAACGCGCATCAAGCTTGTGAAAAGTTGCATAAAGTTTAGAGTGACAATGCTCTACGAGAACATCAGTGCCAATGATGGTTCACAAAATTTCATGCTGGTGATTTTGATCTCAATGACGCTTCTCGGTCATTGAGGCCCACCGAGGTTGATGACAACAAAATAAAGGCATTGATGGAGTCAAACCCACATTACATGACACGAGAGATTGCAAAAACATTGAACATCCATCATTCAAGCATTCATGACCACCTGAAGAAGCTGGGATATGTAAGCAAGCTCGATATTTGGGTTCTGCATGAACTCAAAGAAGTTCATGTGACGGCGCGTATAAACATTTGCAATATGCTCATTAAACGTGAGGAAAACGATCCTTTTTTGAAATGACTGATAACAGGTGATGAGAACTGGATTGTTTACAACAACATAGTGTGCAAACAGTCTTGGTCCTGATGTGATGATTCGCCTCAAATGACATCGAAAGCAGACATTCATCAGAGGAAGGTTATGCTCTCAGTGTGGTGGGATTTTAAAGGTGTCGTGTTTTTCGAGCTCCTACCAAGGAACCAAACAATCAATTCAAATACGTACTGTTGGTAATTGGACAGTTTCAACAAATCCATCATCCAGAAACGTCCAAAGCTTGTTAATTGTAAAGGAGATGTGTTCCATCGCGACAACGAGAGACCACACACAAGTTTGATCACCTGTCAAAAATTAGTGGAGCTTGGATGGGGGTGTGTTCCCACACCCACCATACTCAGCTGAACTTACGCTGTCAGACCTCCACTTGTTTTGCTCTCTTCAAAACTCCTTGCATGGTATAACATTCAATTCAGATGGGGCTGTAAAATCAGCACCTTGTTCAGTTTTTCACAAATAAAGACAGGTCCTTCTATGAATGAGAAATTATGAGGCTCACTGAAAGATGGCAAAAGGTTATCGAACAAAACAGGCAATATATCATTGATTGATATTTGTTCTTTATATAAATAAATAACCTTTGAAACACATAGACTAAATACATCATGACTTTTCCAACAACCCAATATAACAGAGGGACAAATATCTAAGATTCTGTTTCTTCAACCACAAATATGTATACGTACACTGTGCTTAAGTTCTTGCATTTAGAACAAGGACGGTTGAAATACAAGTTAATATTCTTGAGATAGAAACTATGAATATTTTTATTATCATCATGGTGCTATTAATACAAAAGTATTTTTTCAAAGAAAGAAATCATCAGAATAACTATCACCTTTTTTAGTTATCTCATCATGCAACAAACCACACCAAAACTTAGTAGCTTGAAGTAATAAGCACTTATTTAATCATGACTATTTTGGGCTGGGTTAGCTGGTCAATTTTTCAGCCCTTGCTTGATGTTACTTACGTAAAAGCAGTCACTTGAAGTTTTGACCAGAGATGAATATTCCAAGATGGCCTCACTCGTGAGTCTAGTAGTAACTTGGCCTGTCAGGTACAATACCAAGACTCCTCTTCATAAAGCCTTTCTTGCAGGATAGTTCAGGTTTCATACAAAGTGGAGGTAATGTTCCAAGAGCACATTCATAGAAGCTTTAAGACTTTTCGAGTCTTAGATTCAAAAGTTACATAAAGTCACTTCTGCCTCATTCCATTGGTCAAACTTATATCAAAGGCTGGCCTGATTCAAGGGCTTGGCCATTTTAAAACTTCCTCATTTCTATTTTTTAACACAGAATATTCAAATGATTCTATTTTGGAAATTTTAAATTCATACCATGAAGGAGGGGACAGGGAATATCACTTGTTTATTTTTCAGCCACTCGTGTGTTTTACAGTCCTTCAGGAGTAAACAACAATAGCATTTTAAGAGTTTATTTATTGAGAGGATAATATATGGGAGTAGGTCATAACTTAAAGACAGCAATCAGCTTGTCATTAAGTAGAGCTGAGTTGATCATTTTGGGGTAGCCTTAATGACAAAATATAATTTTGTAAAAATTATCATCACAGAAAACTGGACTTTAATGGATTTACAAATACTCCTTATGAGTTTATAATATGCTTTACTATTATATAAGTGAAATCTTCTGATTTTAATGTGTATATGGATGCAGCTTATTAAGCCTAAATCTTTACAATTTTGTAATAGGAGATTGATGCACTTGGTACCTAGACAGTATTTTGAGAAACACTGATTTAAGGAATATGATCATCAAAAGACAACCCTCAGAAACATAAGTAATAAAAATAAGAGTTAAAACAAACACATTTTGAATGGTATATAGTATATTATTTAAAAGTTTTCTCAGACAGTTGAATATATTACTATTATTATTTTTTTAAAATCAACCATACAAATATAACGTGATTCATGTTTCCTGAAAGAGTTTGAGCTAAAACACAAAGTTCTTCCTGACTTTAAGAATATGAGATTGGGGAAATGACTAAATGAATTTTCTTGTTTTCACAGAATGCTACTAACATTTAAATATCCCTAATTTAGTACTTTTTGAAGGTAAACTCTAAATACATATTTGTAAAATCAAGTTACAAATAATAAGAACCTGAAATTAGCTCAAATTGTGAAAACTCAATTATTATGTGAGTCACTTAAAGAAAACCAGAACTTTATTTTATTTTTTATTTTCATTATTTACTGATTAATCAGTTATTAGTTATGGGAAGTAATGAAATAAAATGATGAGTTTTGAAGATATAAATTACCAGATATGGGATAAAAATTCCCAAGTTTAAGCAGATGTTATATCCATAAATCCTCCCAATGAGCATAGGAATCAAAGCAGTCCTAATTCAAACGTGCTTGTCACATGCCATATGGGCTGTGACAATCAAGTCCAAAAACACACGTTAGGGAATAAAAATAAAAAAAAAGAAGAAGCTTTAAGTTGGAAATCCTATAACTTTAGTTGTTTTCATCCCCTCTGGGCTTCAAGAACATCCTTTTAACATGTTAAATATTCCAGAGTTTGTGTCTATACTTAAATGGCAAATAGCTTTATTTCTTTCTTCCCACTTTTTGTTTCATTATAATCAATAATCACTCAAAAGATCTGCATTGCCATTCTAATTGTTTTCAAAAAACAAAATGAAATATCATCATTACTTAATAGTTGTCAATGATTATCTTTTCTAGCATTGCTTTATTTATCCATTGTACATGTAAGTTGTTTTTTCAAAAAGGCTTTATTTTTCATGAAAACAGAAATGCTCATCTCCATAACCAAGTGATAGACAGGGCTTTCATGCACCACAATATATTTAAATGCAGCCTTAAATAGGTCATCATCTCTAGACCTTGCATTACAGCGTGAGACATTGAACATGGCAGTTAAGGTCTTGGCAGACTTGGAGTTAAAAAACACACATAGCCATTTACATGAACCTTAAACACACTTGCAGCAGCATTTTTCTTTCAGTCAACTGACATTTTTCTTTATGTTTCGTCAGTTATATCTGAGTGATCAGACAGCCACTACACGTGGTACACCCACCAGGATTATTATCTAGACCAAAGGCCCAAAGCTCATTGTAGCAGGCATGTAATTCTTTACAATGTATGCCACGTTAACTGTGTTGGGTTATCTATTCAACAGCTGACTGAGCTGGGCTCTCAAGCTCTTCTCAACAACCATGTAAGAAGCGATGACAATTGTACTACTTCATAACAGCTGCATGGAACTCTGACACACACTTCACAGCAACCAGTCATCTATATAAACCAATTTCAGGAGCAAAATTGCATGGTGCCTCCACTCTGTTATAAACACAATGATATCCACTCAAAGCTGATAAATGCGCTGCATTTCTCTAGAGCTTAAAAGAATAAGTTCTTTGCTTTTGAGGTTTCTTTTTCACAAATTAAGCCTATTTTTGTCCTAGCCATTAATTTAGAACTTTACAAAGAACCAGGCAATTTAGATTTCAAATATCTATAAAATGAAGAAACTTCAGTATTAACATTTTGGCTCTTCAACTAAATGCTCTTTTACTTTTTTTTTTTAAGTGTGTGTGCCAGACTTTCCTAACTGATAATCTGAAGTAGGAAGCAAAAGAAGGAAGTAATTAAGGTTTAAAATACTTACCAATGCCATAGCAATTTGCCAATTAATTACAGTATCTTTTCATAGGATTAAACACAATACAATCCTCATTATTGAATAAAACATCTACTAGCAACTTGGAAACCACTGTTAAAATAACTTAAATGTTAACTACACCATGTTTAGTGAATAATGAAGCTTTGATGAATCAGTTAATAATTTCAATAGATTAAAGAAAGATGAAGCGGTTGCTAACATTTTTAAAAACACATGTATTACAAACACAGATTTTTGAATGGGACTTAAAAGAACATGGGTAAAAAAATTTTGCAAGATTCCAGAAAAAAAAGAAATGAATTTTTTCATATTTGTAATAGTGGCAAATATATATATCTATGTCTATAGCTATATATTTTTATATCTATGTATTTAACATCATTGCAGAGATTTAAATGTATATACCCCTATGTATTTTCATTTTCCTTATCCTAACAATTCTATAGAAACTCACAAGAATGGAATATTTGATCTCAGAGAACAACAAACTTTATTTCATAGGAAACATGCTTCAATATATCATAAATTATTAATATGCTGGAGCTTCTTTATAGAGAAGATTTCAGTTTATGCCTAAATGAGTTTACAACTCAGAGAATTGAAAGGACCACATTACTGCACTATTTGAACTATATGATCTTCTGGAATAATAGCTGCCAATGTCGATTTCTTAAAGTATACTACAAGCTGACATACTTTCTGGCATCATTTAATAGCACTTACAAGTTATGACACTATCCTATAATATTAAATATTAGCTTTAGAAATGAGGTTCCTTCCAGATTTAATTTAAAGGATTTCCCTACCTTGGAAAAAAAAAAAAAGATGTCTAGATAGGTACTGGACTTATCAGGGTGATTGCTCCACAGGTATATAAATGTCACTATGCTGCACACCTGAAACTAATATAATATTGTATGTCAATTATAATGAAAAATAAATACAAGAATATTTTTTATTGTGTAAACAAATTATCCAATACATGAGTTCTAATAAGGCTAAATGATATTCCACAATCACATGCCAAATTTCTGATTGTATATCAATTATTTTTTTTTTTAATCATTGAATCCCTTTGACTACTATGGACATCTCCAATAGGAGGAAACTTAGGCATTTGGAGGCTAAGTGACTGTCCTAAACTGAAATGAATAAGTAACAAAGCAAGGAGAAAGAACCTGGTCAGTGATCATTAATTCACGGTTCTATCTTCTGTACCATTTGGTTCTTAAAAGGGCTGTTGATGAAAAATTGGGACCTAAAGACATAAAGAAACTTGCTCAATATGAATCAAGTAAAAACATCTGGACAAACTGTTATTTTGACTTTTAAGCAGCCAGTGCTTTTTTCACTGTGGCACGTATTTCCCCCCCAATAACTTAAAAAATATTCACCGGAAGGAATACAATACATTCTCCTGGAGTCCAAAGGCTGGCAAGATAGCTGGACTTCTCAAGGAATTCAACACAGGAACTATAAAATCAGGAATAGAGATTGCCCTCTCTGCCATCTCTCTTTTCTCTGGAGATGGGTGTTTTTGTGTTAGTGTACATTTATTCAACCACATTAATGTTCAGGTCATCCAGGATGTTAGAGAAATAGTACAAGTGGGAAAGGAGATATTATAGCTAGGTGACTTGAAGCTCAAAACAAGAGGAGGGGTTTTACACAGGTGAAAAAGCAATGGTTTAGATGTCCTCTCCACAAAATGACAATTAGAAGAATGAGACATTTATTTTATTGTGTACTTTATTTGGTTGTAGAATTGTATTCACTTCCATGTGCTATATAATATATGGTAAAAGAGCAGTGTCTACACAGGTAGGCTGCTGGGCAGTGTAGTACTTAAAAAAGAGTACCTTTCCTATTAACTTGAAGGTGAAAGGAATGTTTCTTGAAACAAAGATGTGAGAAAGTTTTTGTATAGATAGACTGAGATAAGAGTTTGAGGAATTCAGAGGAAAGTGTTGGAGAAATGTAGGCAGTGAGTAGTAGAGTCAGGAAGAAGAAATACAGAGAAGTATGGAAAAGGTTATTTCTGATTAGAAGGGCAAGCATTTTGGCCAGTGGCCACAGATGACAGGGATATGAGGCATGTTTAAATTTATTGTGTTTAAGATTATGGCCCTGTGTAGGCTGAAGCCCAGATTGTCCAAGACTTGATGAAGTACGCAGACTGTTCAGCATCTGAGCAGGATTTCATTCAGATAATGTTCTGCTTGTTATCGAATAGAACACATCTTCTTCACCATGATTTTGCACGGACTAGAGGATTGTGTAACAGCTTGGGACAAATGGTCTTTTGCAGATGGTTTTTTATATATCTCTGTGACTGACAATTATCCCTCAATTATCCCTGTCACTCACTGCATTTGTTTTTTGGTTGCTCTTTTCAACTATTATTTTATTTTTTATTTTTTGAATAGGTATATGTTTACGAAAATATTGTGATACTAGTACAAAATTAAAAAGATACAAGAAGGCTTATAGTGAAAAGAAAATCCCCCTTCTAATATCCGCCAGTGTAGTAGATGTGGTATATTCGATCTCTTCCCCATCCCATATCCCTTCCCCTTGCAAGACTGAGACTTTCATTCTCACAGTTCCTGGGAGTGTTGGCAGCCCAGAGCTCTCTCAGGGACTTGCACTCAGCTGAAGACAGCTACCTAGCTCATCATCACACGGCACCTTTATCAAACGGCTATGGAGACCCAGCCCAGCTCCACTGCATCAAGCTGGGACAATCTGAATGGACATCTCAGTTTTACAACTTTCTGTGCAATCTGGTAAAACCTCTGTCCATTTTGTGACTAAACTGAAATTTCTCTCTCTTCCCAATTGTATTTCTTTCACTCCCTTACAGATATTAACCCCTCAAAAACGCTCCTTGTGATTTCTGTCTCAGTGTTTGTTTCTAAAACAACTCAATTAAAGACACCCAGTATCACACCTTCCGTTCAGAAACAACCATTAGCCAGTGTTTCAGAATAATACGAAAAAGAAGAGAAAAAGGTATCTTTAATGGATCTTCCCTAAGCTGCTGCAGACAATGTTGCATGAATCTCAAAGGTTGAAGATTGTTTTGTAAATGTGTTACTATAACCTTAGCATAAATTCCTACTAGTAGAATTACTTGGTCAACAGTTATGTCCATTTAAAAATTTAAATACAGCACTCTTTAAAGAAATTGTAACCTCTCAGAGCAGACTTTTGAACGTGGCCAAACTGTAGATGAAGAATGGCTCTCGTAAATTTTTTTATCTTATTTTAAGTAATTTGACAAACAACTTTTTATATAATCATTTGTATTTTTTTCGTGAACTAGTATAAAATATTTTATTGTGTTGCTGATCTTTTTTTATTGATATTCTAGACTTTATTTTTATATTAATAACATAAAATTCTTGTGTGTCATTTAAGTAACAATGCTTTCCTTTAATTTTATTTATTATGTATCTTGCCATGCAGAATATTTTAATTGTTAATTTATTTATAGTTATGAATCTTTTCTTTTATGCCTTCTAAGTTTTGTTTCATAAATAGAATTTAATGATGTTGAAATTATTTTTTAAATCTAGTATGTCTTCATATAGTTCTTCTATAGATTTTTGTTTCTTTGATAAAATACGGTTATTTTGAGGTACATCTTGAGGTAGTGGTTTAACTGTACTATTAAATTTTATTTGCTTTACTTTATTCAAGATTTTTATACCAATATTCATCTTTTATGATTGTTTTGTACACTTTTTTGTGTACCAATTATGTCACTTATATCAACATTATGTCACTTAGGAAAATTTCTTTTGTATATCCTGCAAAATCAGATTCATTTGCATTTTTTACTTTTAAAGGTTTGGTATAATTTTTCTGTGAAACTAATTTGGCCTGTTACTCATTTAAGGGAGGTCTTTGATCTCAATCTCTCTCTCTC
>NW_017731380.1:6064132-6085076 GCF_001890085.2 Hipposideros armiger | reverse complement strand
AGTTCACATTTAAATATTGTTTATTTATATTAACTTCCTATTTCATTGTTCCTTGAGTGTCATCTCTTATTTCAGGGGTATGCGTTTTTTGTCAGTTTTTTTTTTAAATGAGGTTGGCTAAATATTTATATTTTATTGGTTCTTTTTGTAAGAAAAAAATTATTAAAATCATTGTTGAATTATTTTTCTATAGTATTAATCTTTGCTTTCTTTTTTATTGATACCTTCCTTACAGTTCTTCAGGCTTATTTTGGTTTCACTCATCTAACTTTAGCTGAGCCTTACTTAGTTTTAATTTTTACTTGTATATTAATATAAATATTTAAAACAAAAATTTTCCTTTGAGCATTGTTTTCATTAATCATACAGTTTTGATGTGTAAGTTTATGTTATCATTATTTTCCAGATATTTTAAAAAATATTTATTTGATTTCTTCATTAGCCTAAGATGTGTTAGTAAATGGTGGTTGTTTTTAATTGCATGTGGCATGCCAGGAACTGGTATTGTTGTTTTTGAAAATCAACTTTATTAGGCTGTATCTGGGTATTGCTTGTTTTGTTTTTTTTCTTATTTTTTTAGGATAAAATATGCCATTTTAAATTATACATTCTGAATTCTGAAATGTTGCAAAATATTTTTTTCTGTTTCTGTTTCTCATCTTCATCAACATGAAACCATATATATATATATATATGGTTTTTTGCAACAAAAAACATAGAAAAAATACGTCATGGCTTTTCCGACAACCATATATATATATACACACACACACACATACATACATTTGGTCTAATCTTTTAAAATCCTTATTTATTTGCATTTATTTCACAACTCTTTTAACTTTTGCCTACTGTGCCTTTACTGTTTGTTTATTTTCATAAATGAACCTTTTCTCTGAACTGCTCTCACTACGGACCTCGTTACAACACACAGTTTTTCTCTTTGTTTACTCTCCTCAGTACTACCAGCTCATGGTTAGCTTTAGTTTTAAATCGCATCGTTCCAAAACTTTTCTACAACTGCTTTGGACTCTTAGTTTATAAAGACAAGTACTTCACTAATATTTTGCTTTTAATTATTTGCCTCAAAGCAACATTTTTGTTGCAATTTTTTACTGCTCTGTGGCAATGTTTTTTCTAGTGTGTGTTTTTCCTCTACCATTGTTTCTTGTTCTTTCTCATAATTTCCCTTGCAATTTCTTTTTATAGATATTTTTGCTAGCTCCTTGTTGATTATTCTTCTGCAGAGCCTGTGCTCATTTCCTTTTTTTTTAATTATTCGTTATTAGATGATTCTTCCTGGACAGGCTGTTTGCAGGAAGTCTACATGGAGAAGGGGCCAATGGCATGTTCCAGGATAGCAGGAATCCCCCTTACCACACAAGCTTTTTGATTTTACCTTTTCCTGGATGCATATACTGCAGTTGTAACCTTCTTCCCAAGCAGGATTTCTCTTACTCTGTCTCACTGTCACAAGACTTTTGAAAAATATCGTTCTCCATGAGATTCTACCTTGATATCCATTGTTTTCTTTTCATGCCAGTGTAGGTGCTGGCTACCACTGCTAGCAAAAAAACCCATTCCATTATTCCAAGCTGCACTTTTCTTTAATTTACTCTTTAGTGTGGACTTCTTTTTTTTTTTTGGCGAACTCTCTGCTCTGACACTTTTGAGATTTGCAACCCCACGCTTCTTCTGTCAGCTTCTTCACATGTCTCTGTTAGACTTTCCTTCTATGTAGCAGCACTTCTTCACAAATTGTAGTTTGAGGTTGCAGTCATCTCCCAAATTTATCAAGGAAGAAATATGTATCAGTTTCCTAGTTGTTTTAAAGTTATTTCTAAGAGAAGAGGACTTTATTTTCTATTTTTTTAAAGAGGAACTTTCCTCTATATGATTTTGAAATGTGCTATTGGATTTTATTTGATTTTCACATATTTAATTTTATTATTAGAATTTCTTTCTAAGAATGTATGTCCTGAGAGTAATGGATGATGGGCAACACAGGCCACTGAATGACAGGGCTGGCCTGACACCAAAATGACTACAGATAATCTACCAGGTGGACAATTATTATTGAGATAAAAGAAATGGATTTTTTTTTAACCCTAGAATCTTCACATTGAAATACACGATATTTAGACTCTCCTAAATTTTGTCAGCTGATATTATTATTACTATAATTTAAGTCATTTTTAAGACCATTCTACTTCAGTAGAAATTGAAACTTAACATAGTATGAAGACTGAAAATTCTGTAATATATCATATAGTATATCAAAACCCGAGCATTGGCACGTGTCCTTTAACTACTTTAAACCCTAATTTATTTCTCAATGAATATGTAAGTGCTTAAGGAAAAATTAATTTGAATTATTTGTTAAGATAGTATACTGTGAAAATAAATAGTCAATGTTTATTTGTTGTGGGTTTATTTTCTACCCTGTGAAAAGAAGTAGTCAATGTTTATTTGTTGTGGGCTTATTTGCAGGTGAAAGAGCTCTTCTTTGATGCATAACTTTTATTCTTTCTTAACTATTGATCCTATACATCACCTCTGGAATTGAGGCATGTATTACACAAAATTTGGAGGGGTTGTGGAAGGAAGGTGTTGTATTTTTCTCTATTGTGATAGACTGTTGTAGCTATGCCGTTCATTAGCTGTTTGATAGGAGGAAAATGATTTAAGTCTCTATTTCCTCATCTAGATTGAGATATTTTCTAAGTTCCCTAAAAACTCTAAATTGATAATGTCTCAATGATTCAGAGTAAATCCAATTATTTCCACTAAAAAAGAAATACTCCAATTTGGATTAGAACCATATGGCTTGGATATTAGAGTTTTGGCCCATATATAACTCATAATCCATTTCTCTCCTACCAATGTGTGCTAATTTACATTTCAAAACAGGGTGATATTTTAAAATCCTAAGATATTGCAAAAATAGGACTCAACTGAACCAAACTCTCTCTAAATTGAAAAAAGATGGATAATTTAAAATGAGAAACACTTTCAAGTTTGGATGCAACTAAAGTAATATATATTTTTCTTTCTTACAGTAATATATTCTTTCACACCAAAATCATTACTATGTATCAAAATGTTAGAAACTATAATTCTGATGTGCTGTAGTATTCCCAAGCTGGATAATATTTTGCCTGATTACAGTATTAATGGGGTTTTTGCCTGAATATATATTTTAGTGAAGTCATTGTCCTTTAATTTAGAAAATGAATGGATCTTGGATAACAAGTTGTTTTTTTTCCTTTTAATAAGTAGAACATCTTCCTAGAAAGTAATGTTTTGTGGAAAAATATTCTTAGAACTGTACATTTATAATTAATGTCTCAACATGGTCCCTGATGCTTTTACTCTGCAGCTCACATTTTTTTTTTCTAAGTATCAGCCAGAATAAACACTGGCTTTGTTATAGGGCAGACTGATGCAGAGAGCCATATGTGCTCCAATGACACAGCACAAGGAGATAGACAAAGGCATTCAATATAAAGTCCTTATTTTTTTTAATTTAGATTGGTCCCTGGACCTACTTTTATCCTTTTCTAGTTAATTTACATCAGTTCTGCTTGCCAGCCTGTACCTGCCAAATAAAACATCCCAATGAAATGTCTGGTGTGCAAAGCAGAAAGGTTTGGTCTGATCCTGGCAGATATTTGTTCTATTCCATCTCTTATAAATTTATTACCTAATTAAAGTCTTTAAAATCGTCACTAAGACAAGATAGGTCAGGTATATGAAAGGAGGAAGAAAATAAGGTCAATCAATGATTGTAACCAAATTGGCTTTCAATAGCATAAAGCCTCATGAACCTGCTTTCTCTGCCACTCTCAGATCCTCCTAGGCCTTTGGCACCTTGTACTATCAGGTCAGCTGATGGTTTACTTGAGCCTGAACACTCTCCTTTTTCAAAGTCATGAAGTTCAACTGTGCAATGAATTTACTGTGCCTTCCAGAATCTAACCACTGTAACTTATTTAGCTATTGGGCACAAACTCTTAGGAAAAGAAAGTGAGGGGAAAGTAAATAAACTGCCTTAATAAATGATTAAATTGTCCTCCTCCATTTTACATATGAATAATAAAGTTATGATTAATAGGTTATCTAACCCATTAACAAAGGCATAACAAAACATAGTTCAGTAAGAGTGGATTTTCAAGACACTTTGGTTTAGAGAGCATTATTGTGGCCTCTGCAGTCTTGCACATCTTTAGTCATCAAATCCATGGCTGGGTGAAAAGTAGGTACGATTTTTCTTGTGTTTAAATGTTTTTTAAAAGCTGTAATTCATTTTAATACTGAAAACCTGTATGCCCAGCACTGCTCCATGACATAATAGAATGGGTGAACTTCTTAAAACACAATCTTGGCCTCACCTCATATTGAGTCTACTTTCCTCTGAATGCTTGTAAGCTTGTACTTTTTAGTATTGCATGGAATGAAGAGAAATAGATGATTTTCTTCTGAGAAGTTCTGTGAGGAATTGTAGTTGTTAAAATGTTGTTGTATAACCAGGAAATTTTATGGGTGATGTAGTCAATGGTACAAAATATTTCCTTAAGAAGGTAATTAAAAGTAACAGGTTGCACAACAATTACATTAATCTCATTCTATAGTTTTTGTTTTAATTGTATCAGTTTCTTCTGCTGGTATGCTCTTATTAAATTGTATGATAACTACAAATTTGGCAGAGCTATGCTTGGCACTTCAGTTATAAATATGGCCACAATTTTAGGGGATATTTGAAACATTTCTATAAGCAAACAAAGACATAAAACTGACCGGATGTTCTACTCCTGGTCTGTTGAGAGTGCAGTCTCCACCACATGTGCTTCTTTTTTATCATCATTGATAGTTACAAAATAGTCTCTAATATTCAGGACACTAGAAAAACTTATCCATTAATAATGAGTGAGTAAAACCCATACTTTTACTCTGAATAAACCTTCATTAAAGATTTTAAAGATTTGCACAACAGCATGGATTTCATTTCTAGTCAATTCTCTGTCCAATCAAATATAGGCGTAATGTGCAAGGCTTTCAAACTTGGAATAAAAATTATGTTCTTCATGAACAAACACTGGGGCTTTCACTGTTAATTAGAGTCAGAGAAGATAGTACTAAAGAAAAATTTTCCTTAAGAAGGAATAAGATAGGGTCGGCCGAGTGGCTCAGTTGGTTAAGAGCACAAGCTCTGAGCAACAGGGTTGCCAGTTCGATTCCCACATGGGCCAGTGAGCTGCGCCTGAGCTGAGCTACCGCTGAGCTGCCACCAGGTGGCAGGATGGCTCATCTGGTGAGAGCACATTCTCCTAACAACAAGGTTGGTGGTTCAACTCCTGCATGGGATGATGGGCTACACCCACCAGCAACTAAGATTGAACACGGCACCTTGAGCTGAGCTGCCCTGAGCTGCCACCGGACAGCCGCATGGTGCCTGGACTTGGAGTTGAGCTAGCTGTGCCCTCCACAACTAAGATTGAAGGGCAACAACTTGGCTGTTCCCCTTCCCCAATTCCCCAATAAAATCTTAAAAAAAAAAAAGGAAAAAGAAAAAAGAAGGAATAAGACATTATGATAAATGAGTAAACATTTTTTTCTTGAACATATCCAAGTCTTCCTGTATAATCTAAGGCTTAGCTTTAGAAATACTGTATTTATTTTAGGTACTTGGGAGAGGTGTATGCAAAGATAAATTGTTCATCTCTGCAATGGCCCCACTATGATTTCTACCTAAGCATTTGTGATAGCCTTCTAAAATCCAAGATAGATGACCTTGAACCTCTCCCTCCTCAAATTTGCCTTATACATGAGTAAAAATTTGATTATTTCCTTTCTTCAAGAACAATTCAATCTATGTCACCACGTATATTCATAAACTTCTCCAATCAGACTCTTTTCATATTACTTTATTTAGATTCCAATTATATCCCTTTATCTTGATTCCTCATATTTTAATTGTGTATATTGTCTCTTTTCCTCTGGCAGGTGGTATAATGTAGTATCTTTAGTCAATCAGACCTGTATATTAATCCCAGCATCTCTGCCTTTCAGCTTTGTGACTTTAGGCAAATTGATTACTCTTTCAGAGCTTCAGTTCCTTGGTAATTAAAATAGGAATAATTATCATGTCAGCATATTTTTGAAGAGTTTAGATAAGATCAAAAATAGGTAAAATTCTCAGCATATTGTCTGATATATTACACAATTTAACTAGATTATGACCATCCTAATGTCAGGATTTATGTTTTATTTACCCTATGTCTCAAATGCCTAGACTGATATCTTTCATATATGTCTGACTTATTCAGCTTATTAGAAGCCTCAAAATCTCCTAAAAAATCTAAGAAGAATCTAATTTATGATCACAAATAACACCATAACCCAGAAGAGAAGAAACAAAGTGATGTTAAGCCACTAGATAGATTTTTCCGGAGGGAAAGACAAAGACTCATCTAGCTTTATCCACATCCCCAAATGCCTCTTTCTTTTACAGGGTAATTTAACCAAACCAATCAGTCAATGGAAATAATATGAGTACTAAACTATAGCACAAGAAACCCATGTACCATGCCTGGCTCTGCCAATTCACAGTTATATGATATGCTGCAATTCACAGTCTTTCCCAAAAGTGCTGTCTTTTTTCATCTACAAAATGGGTATTATCATAAATGAATTGACTTAAGGTATTGTTGATAGAATCAAAGGAGATAATACTTGCAAACATATTTGGCAAATTAAAAAAGAAAAATATTTGAAGCCAAACTCATGCAATCCTTTTTTTTTTTTAAGATTTTTATTGGGGAATTGGGGGAACAGCGCTAGGGAATTGGGGGAAGGGGAACAGACAAGTAGTTGTCCTTTTGTTCTTCAGTCTAGTTGTGGAGGACCTTGCTTCACTGGCCCATGTTGGCACCATCATTGCACTTTTCCCGGGCGAGGCAGATCAGCCACCAGCTTCTAGAGGACCACTCACAGGGGTTGCTGGCCATTCACACTGGCTGCTAGCTGCACATGGTAGCCCATGGCAACTCACGGCAGCCCAGCTCCAGGTTGAGCTGTTGTTCAGCATCTCAGCTGTAGAGGGCAGTGTCACTGGCCCTCATGTGGGATCCGAACTGGGGCCCTCTGGCATCCCAAGCCAGTTCTTAACCAATGCGCCACTCGGTCGGTTCTCATTCAATCTTATACTAAAATTTTTTAAACTTATTGGCAAGTAATGTAGAATGTTTCTATATCTGAAAATAAAGACAAAACTATCTGCCTTGCAAAAAAAAAGTTAAGAATATTAAAGTTAATATATAAATTCCATGTTACATAGAAGTTGCTCAAATGCTCTAATATGTATTATAACACATTTTATTATAAGGAATGTACTAGAAATACCAAATTAAGTATAACAACTTTGATATTTTAAATATGTTTCTATTAATGTATTTTTTAGCATAGATTTCCTTCTTAAAATAAGTCAATTCAGTTTGACCATTTTAACTTTTAAAACTTTATTTTTCTCATTTCTTCTACCAACAGCCATTGATGTAAATCCCTAAGTTTAGCATCAGCAACTCAACCAAGACACTTCACTCTGTGCATTTAAAAGAGACAGTGTTTAGGTTATCTTACCTAAGCAACTAAAATGTACCACCTTGCCCAAATAAATTGGCTCCTGTTAGGAACTAAACCTAAGAAGGGGGTCACGGCATGCAAAGCCTTAGCACCATAATGGAAGTGAGCATTTCATATTTTAATTTGTCCAGGTGGGCCTTTCCCTGCCAAGAGTACTTAATAACTACTTAATATTTCCCAGTCATTTGAATGTAAATAAGCTTGTCAAGAAAATTTGGACAACTTTATTTTATTTTATTTTATTTTTTTCAAGCAACCATGTTTGGCAGCCACATTTTCCCAAGATCACCCAGCTTTAATTTTAAATTTCAAAGCCTCACATTTAATCCCTTGAGCTGGCCTGGTACCTTGCGCCATCTGTTCCCATGATTTTGTTATAACAGTAAGCACCTGCAGAGTTTTGCAACATTTCAAGCTGATTGTGGACAAAAATCAAAATAATTATAATTTTTATAATGTAAAGACTTCCATTCAGACACTACAGTCCCATCTAACATGGATTTTGGAAAACCAATCTTGCTCATAATGTGTTTCATATGGATAAGGGTAGTTTATTTCTATTTTGTTTCTGTAGAAGATCAATTCTTTAAAATCCATGGACAATCAATGTGGAATTCTCACATTCCAGCCACATCCAGAAAACTGTTGTGTAATCCCAGTCAGTTCTTAGATCAGGCTACTTTCTGTAGTTTGATCAGACAAGACCATCAAGCCAATAGCAGTGATAGTGTTAGTCTTCTTTTTAACTGTTTGCACTTTTTGTTGTTTTGTTTGTTTATATTAATAACAATGAGATAACATTTTGGTGTCAAACATTTTCCATTGTCAATAGAATGTAAATATTCATGTATTATCCATTAAAGACAAAAAGGGGAAAGATAAGAGTGAGTGCTCCTTCTCACTACATCTTTGGGATAGAGAAATAATTCATGTAAGCACAGGATTCTCTACTAGAAAGCTTGAACTTTTGGCAGAATCAATGCCTTCTAGTAGCTAAATATCTCACCAATAGGTTGATGATCTATAAGTCACTAGAGAATTATGTATGCAGGATTAAGAAAGATCTTATAAGATGGATTCCCAAGTATTGACCTTTGCTCTTTGTCTTGGTATTTAGAAAAAGGAAAAAAAAATTCTTAATGAGTTGTCAGTGATGCCCAGCCTTTCATTTTCTAATTTAAAAGTATTATCCTTTTATTCGCACTGCATTTAAAGATTCTTTAAAACCTACATTTGAATTTTGAGCCCACTGATGAGGAGCTAAGTGTGATAAATGTGACCTAGTATATCTAGATATTTAAATGGGAGTAAAAGTTCTGTAGTACAACTATTACCTCACAAACACGTGACCAGATAGATGGTAGAATGTTGTAAGACAATTAAGAGCTGTATCTCTATAACATTAAAGTTTAATCAGCACCACTTACAGACATCCCTATATTAAGAGAGAGTATACCATTTGACATTGTGGGAGAATGGAATAACTATCAAAAGCGAACTGCCATTCCTAGAGGAACAGTAGGAATGAATGTGGTGCTCAGTTGAGAGGGTCAGATAATATCAGGAACTTGTAGCTATGGGTGTGCTGGCGATGAGCTGATAATAACTGCAATGCCCAATAGAGTGGTGGCAATTACCAGTAGGGAACAGACCCACTTGGAGGAGCATCAAGACAAGATACTGGTCAACAGTCTAGGCAAGAGCTGGTTGTAGTCAAATTGCAGCAGACTATGTGAGAGAAATAATGGCAACCCTTAGAAATATTTTAAAGAGAGAAGTGTTTTATAGGGTGCTATATATCTAATGTCAGGTAATATAAACAAATAACACATCATTTGAATACTGATTTTAATGCCACCAATGTTCTCACAGGTTATAAAGATTGGAGAAATTTGCATTAAAGTAATGAGGACTTTTTTTTTAAATTTGAATCAGAAGTTTTATTTGGAAATGTGTTATATACATATAACTTAACAATCTGAATAACATCTTTGTCCCATTGTTCTGTGGGCCATCATCAAACCATGAAGTTCGCTTTTAAGCCTATTTCTTATCTTTTATATGAAAAATAACAAAAGTATTATTAATATCTAAGAACCACATTCCCATTAAAGGATAAAATGAACATATATATACTATTGGTTTGAAAAAAATATTTTCTAGAGGTAAGCTAATGAATAAATCGTATTCAAATGTCATTACCAAATATTTGTCAATGCACACCAAATTGGAATAATTCTGACTACCAGGATCAGAAATATTAGTAAATCAGTAATCAGACTCGAGTTCCTATTCTAGTTTTCCATTTTGGGCTGAGGGGCCCTGAGAGATTAAAAAGGTTACATAAACTTCCTTTGGGTAGAGATTTTATTTGTTTTGTTTGTTTTAGAAAAGCATGTGATAAATGAGGATTTAGAAAGATCGTTTTTTCAATCTTTGTTAGTTCCAATAGCCAAACAATAAAATATGATAGTACTGTATATGATAATATACTGCCATATATATACTATGCTGTGCTTTATCTAAGAGAAGAGAATGTTAGAAATGACAGAATGACAGTTGTCTTTCGTTTTTAAAAAAGTTTTTACTTAGCGCAGTGCCTCCATTTGCTCAAGGCTTTCTTTTGTTCCCAGACTGACTGGGTTCCAAAGCCATAAACATTGTTTCACTCTAATTAGGACCCTGGTTAAATGCAGATCTGCTGTAAAGTAGAAAGAAAATGTATTCACACTACCATTATTTTTTAGTCATTATACATCAAATGATCTTTCCTATTGTTCGTGGAGCTCAAATCTCCAGTTGGGGCTTGATTTGATAACTGGCTGGGATTGAGGATGAACTTTCCCAAAAGCTACACATTTTCATGTGTGAAGACTGGGGACAACGACCTCTAAAAATATCACATGTCAAAACATTAACTTTGGAGAAAACACATTTTTGTTAAAATCCTACCTGTATCACTGTGACGTATCAAATTGTGCACCTCTCTGGCTTTCTTTCTTCATCTGTAAAACGGGATAATAACAGTATTAACCCAGAACTTTGTTGTAAGATTACACCAGCTAATATATGTGAAAAGCTTAGAATAGTATCTGATACATCCTAAAGTCTCAATAAATGCAATTATTTTACTAATACCTATTATTACTTAAGTGGTCTGTCCTGTGAAATAGGTAACAATTACTGAATTTTTTTTTTACTTCATTTTATTCACCGACAGGTTGAATAAATATAAAAATGAGAATTCATAAACAGCAGTAGTGATAAGCTGAATTTTATGCTTAGTAATTTTGAAACTTTGCCTTCAAAAGAAAAGGTAGAAAAAAACGATGTCACATTAATTGAGGACTTACCAGTTGCCCAACACTGTGTTAGGCACCTTCTGACTGATCTTGTTGTACCTATCCCTACTTGTATACTGGATGAAAGTAGTTAAATAGCTCCAGAAGTTAAACAGCGTAAGACTGGAAGTGACAGCAATGCTTCCGATATTTGCCCAACTCTACAGCCAGGAATTTTTGGTAAAACATAAACCAAGGGATGTCACTTTCCAGTTTACACCTTTGAATGGCTTCCCACTGCACGTAGAATGTCATGCACACATCTTTGATCTAAATGCCACATTTACAATGGCCATTGCCTGTCTCCTTGACATTATGTTGTACCAGTATATCAGCCTACTCAACACTTGAGTCATTTTGGAATACCAGGTTTGTTTTTCTATAGGATCTGGGATTAACTCATCTAGAATAATCTGTTTCCATATCTTTGCATGACTGGTGCTTATTCATTATTTGTCTCAGCACCTTACCACCCAACCAGGGAGGGTTTCTTTGACCAATCAGTTTGAATAAATTCCTTGAGACCTTCCCCCAGTCTCTTTCTAGCACATTGCCTTAGTTTATTTGTATCAAAGCACTTACTGCTATCTGAGATTACTTTATTTATTTTTTAAAAATTTTTGTTGTCTGTCTTCCCTGATAGAATGTAAGCTTCATAAAAACAAAAGCCAGGTCTCTCCACTTCCTAGTGGCCAATAAATATGTATTGGGTAAATGAATGAATGGAAGCTCCATACTTTCAATCATAGCATTCTGATCACATTGCAATTCTTAGCTATTAGTTTGGCTGCTTTTACTTATGATAGTGTATTGAGACTTTGATCATGTACTTTAAGTTGAGATAAGTTTTACATATTCTGTCATTTGATCTTATATTAATAATTTGAGAAACAGAATTCAATAGTAAAATCAACAAATAATATGAATCCAAAATAAAAACACCAAGGTTAATTTTTATAAAGGCACACTTCTGCTAAGCACACAATTTATCTCTAAAAGGTATATGTTACAGGTTGAATATGCACAGGATACCTAGGTTTTAAGAAAATGAATGTTCTTAACCTCAGATCTGAAACATTCATACTTTGTAAGAAAATTGGCACAAATAAAATATTTGAATTATTATTGATCACAATGTTAAAACTAGAATATAAAGAAGCTGTGGTTATTTAAGGCAATATATAGTCCTTTGATATATATTTTGAATTTGTATAATTGATCAATCAATAATTAGTGTGTAAAACAATTTTCAAAACTTACATTATAAAAGAGACATAATTATTCATTTTAGTGACTATTTAGTGCTGGTCCATTCAATAGAACTGCTAAATAATAATTTAAAATGTATCTAATAAAATTAAAGACTTTGAAGGTCAGCATCAACATTTTAAGAATTAAATAAACTGATTTCTAATCAATTTAGAAAACAAACTGTTATATTATTTCTCATATAGTACATACTCAATATTAAGCATTATATTTTAAAATATATACTTTTACTGCTGTTTTGTACAAGTGCTGGTTTAACAATTTGTACATTACATGTCTAGAAGTAATTGTAAATTTTATGATTATAGAGTCATTAGATACATATAATATTTTTATTTTGAAATAAGTGCAGTAGTTAGGTAAAATTTCATCTGTCTCAATGCAGCATGACTGCTTTTTATGTTGAAAGTCTTATGATGACTTAATAACAAAGTGTGGTTTCATGTTAAGATGTGCTACAAGTGCTTCTGTTTTATCAGAATTTCCTTTTAGGATTTATTGAGAGGAGACATTGAGACTTTTGCAAAAAGTAAACAATAAAAAATCATGTTTTGCTGTTGTTGGGCTATAAACACTCTACTTTGGTTGGTTATAATGCTACCAAAATCCACACAGTACTTAATTTATCTAACCTTCTGATAGTGAATGAACAAAGGTAAAAATAACAGGCTAGTTATAAACTAGTACTATGGTGATGACATTGTGAATTATTTAAAAAGGGCATATTCAATGTGACCATAGAGCCATCAATCATAATAGACATTGATGAGAAAAAGAGGTTTCAGTCACTTCCTATCTGCAAGGAGAACAATTCTATCTCACAGGTAGCTATGAAGTGCTGGGTGACCTGATGTCACTTGCATTGTTGCTCTACCCTTTGAACGGAGCGAGTAGATTCTCTCAATATTAGAATCGAATGAGTAAATAAATTCGCAGTTCACTGCCACTCTCCTTCCGAGTGCACACTTCAATTTGTCTAACAATAGAGAGGACAGAAAAGCAGAAATCTCTTAAAGCGCGGATGAATTTTTTATGGAATGTTCAAATCCAGCTGCAAAGGATGGGGTTTTAAATGGTAGCAGACACGCTTTTAGAGGGAGCCCCAAGAGACAAAATCTTTTGGAAATGTTTTGTACTGAATTCATGCCTTTCCACGTACACATCCGTAGCTTTTCTTCTGAAGCCCAGCTTTTGCTAAATTGTTTCACTGTCAAGTTCACATTGATCACTGAGATGCCAAATAAAAACGCTTCCTTTATCTTTAATATACAGAATACAGAAGAATCTCAATTTCAAGTGCATAAGAACAGTTTTTAAAGTGCATGTGTGCAATACTGCTATATTTGTCTGCTTCATTCAATAGGGAAATTAGGTTTGCAGGAAAAGAAAAAGATACTGGTTAAGGAATTATTTTTAAAAAACATACTAATTATTTTAACTTCTTTTTTTTCTGCTCAAGTAAACAATCATTTGGTTTATTACAATTCTTCACCTCAGAGTTTCCTACTTGCACGTTAACATTGCATGCTTTAATTTATATTATTTAAATTTTTGAATATCACTTTCCCCAGTCACAGAATTCTACAAAATCCTCTGGCATTTACAAACCACAAGGCTACAAAAGTGCACCTTTTTTTTTTTCTAATGGCTATATGATAAAATCCACCATCTCATCTAGCACATTTACATTTTATAACATAAATCCATGAATAGCATGGATTTCCTTTGCAAAGATTCTTTTAAAAATTAGTGGCTGTAGGTAAATAAGCTTTCCTCCTCTACCTCTATCCTCCTCACCCTCTTCTCTAGCCACAAGTTATTACCCCTCCCTATTAGATTGGAAATGTGAAACGTGTTTGCATTGCATTCTGCATCTACAGCACAGTCTCTTGAAGCATGCACACTACTCATTTTTATTCACTTTTCCTCTGTAATATATTCTGGAAGTATATTCATCTCAAAATAACCTCCGAAACCACTTTAAAAATGTGTACCACCACTTAATTGTTAATAACAGGTAAATCAAAGGTAAAAGATAACTAATTAATTTTCTAGCTCAGTTTTATTTTACTGTTACTGTTTTGGGAAAATATAACAAAACCCCATTAGTGTTAAGGTAAGCCCATGAAACAACATAATATAATGCAAGAAAGACATTTAATAGTGTAGAAGAATGTTAAATTACTAATTAACTCAAGTTACTGTATAAGAAAGCATAGTAATTTACAGGATTATTGCAATATGCAGCTTGGATTGCCACGAGGGTCAGCTAGGGAGCATTTCTTTCTATTTTCCCCCCTTCATGTGGTGGTTACTGTAAAAATCTTCTCACATTAAAACGCACTGTCCTACCCACAGTTCATTGCTGCTAATTAGCAGCAGTTGAGATTTTGCTAGCAGTCATTTTTTTTTTCTATATTAAGCTGCCAAATGTTACCAACTGCTCAAGATTCTCCATGCACAAAGTGTCCAGCTGCCCGGCTCGCACCACAATGCTGTGTATTTCAGCTGTTTCCTGTCAAGTTTAACACCTGTGCAAAGAAAATACTAATCAAATTATCTGTACTGGCTTTTGCTATTAAAAGGAAGGTTATCAAAGGTGTTCTGGATACTTTGGCCTGTGCTCATCATCACCTTCTAGAAAATTGCATTGACCACACACACACACACACACACACACACACACACACCTTTTCATCTGAGCACCCAATTGAGACCAGTTGCTGTCTAAAACTTAAATCACTGCACAATCTGCCACATCCAAGTCAAATGTTTTCATTCTATTTAAACTTTTATTTAAGCAATAAGGCTTGGGAAAGTCATCTTTTAGTTTTACCTAAATATATAAGAAGAATGCCATAACTTTGATTAATAATTGATTAAATAAACCATCCCTACATCAAAGACAGGAAGAAGAGCTCTTCACTGAAAGGCTGGACTATCAAATAAGACTTTGTTGTCTTCAACATTGCTTAGAACTGCAGCATTACAGAGTAAGAACATTCATTTTGAGGTCTTAAATAATCATGTAAAATAAAAATGGCTCCGTTTTTCTTTTTAATTAAATACTAGTGGTGTTAAAACACTATAAATTTAGAAATAATCATACAGCCTAATCATTCCCTGTCTGTTCCATTGGCTTTATGACTAATTTATATTTAACCTTCTTGAGAACCTACAATCAGAATGTACTTTCTTAAAAAATTCAAAGTGACTGTTACCAGTGTCTAATACCTGTGCAAAGGGGAATAGGGACTTAAAAATGTTTTAAAACTGAAAAATATTATATAATGGACTGTACTGCTTCTATGACTTAGTAACAAAGTAGCCGCTGCTTTCTTATGATCACAGAACAATTAATAAATCTCTAGCTCATTGGTTCCTCTTTTGTATTTATCTTGATGAATTTAATGTTAAAATGATTATAATTATTTAAATGAGTGTGTATTTACATTAATATAAGCATTACAATAAATTAAATTAAGCAATCAGAGTGGAAAGGGGACTGATTTTGGTCTGTATATATTATTGGTTTGATACTATTATTTTCTTTAGATCTGGGTTGAACTATAATAACTGCATTCACCCTTACTTCATTTGTACTTAAAAAAGGCAAAAGGATTGTAAAATTTACCTGTGACACAAGTATAAAATTCATGGTGCTGACAGGAATGAATCAGCTCAGACTATGATCAAAACTGTAGCCTGAGGGTAACACAGAACGAGTGTCAACTACATTTTGCTGTTAAATTTCACAAAAATCCCCTTTAGGAATTTCAATCAGAATATCCTAAATCTATATTTATGTAGCTATTACCAAAATAATAGAGAAAGTGCATTAAAAAGTGTAGGTGCTTGAATTTCAGAACCATAGTTGTGTAATTCAAAAAAAATGCTTTTAATTTTTTTTATGGAAAAAGAACAATAAAGACATTATTCAGTATCCAAGACTATCTCATCAGAGATTTTTATGTAAAATCCCTGCTAATATAACATAACTCTCTTTTTCCTGAACTATTCCAAATTTATTCAGCCAGAATTATCAAATAAACACATAGGTAGGACAGTATTACTAGGATTACCGATAACATACTATACCTATTTCCTCTTGCCTTCACCTATGCATGTCTGCACTTGGAGACATGTGAGAGAGAGGCAATTGGTAGGGTAATTCGAAATGTTACTCTTTAATTCATAGCAACACAGATGATTTTACAGATACCAATAAGAAATGTACAAAAACAAGTTATTTAAAGCCAATACTTGTCCAAGTGTCTGATTTTTCATAAGCAAACAAAAGACCTCAAATTATGAAGCAGAGATTCAAACGAGTTGGTCAACCTCACTGAACCTCAGCAGTTCAGTCTCTCTACCATGTGGATTTTTACACCTATTTTCTAATTCTGTGTTGATGAATAGTCTCAATTTTAACTAGGCAAAAAGAAAGGTTTTGTAACTTTCAGGTGGGTTGCAGATCTTGATGCTGAAATGGTCAAACTCCATGAAACAGTGCTGGCCATGCTCTCCCTGATTTCTTCTTTATCAGATCTTGCATCAAAATAAAAGCTGCTTATTAAAAAAAAGAATATATAGGTGTATGCATAATGTGAATATACTTAATGCCATTTAATTGTACTTAAAAGTGGCTAAATGGTAAATTTTATGTTATGTATATTTAACGCCAATGAAAGAAGACAAAAATATATAGTTGCAATACTATTATAAAAAAAGAAGTTTGAATAAAATACACTGTTTCAAGCTGTGGTATAACTGACTAAAGAGGGTGAAATCTTATCCTTTTTGTAGGAGGAAAGACTAATCAATCAATTGGATGGCTGAAAAATTATCCTGTGAAGGTGGATTGGGTTGAGAAAAGGGTTAGCTGTTGGGAATTGACGTCTTCACAGCATCACTGAAATTTCACCACAAAATCCTACTTATATAACATCATCCCTTCTCACATGCATGCCTGTAAATTTTAGTTTTAAAAATCTTTCATGTGTTCATCAGAAATCATTTTCTCTGAGGCTCTATTAAAATATGACATATTATGATTTTATGGGCTTTGAATGGGAATAGAAAACAATTAAAAAAGGGCTGCTAAAAAAGTAAATACATGTGACATGAAAAGCCTAGAGGCAGATGATAATCTCCGGTTGGATTACTTGCAATAAAACGTGAATATGTTGTCTCTAGGGAAAAAATGCCACTAAATAAGCTTTAATTCTATTCACAGACATTCATTTCCTCAAATAATCAGCTACATGTAATTCTATATAGTATTAGCTAGGTAAATTTTTGGACAGGACCAATCATCAAGTAGTTCCTAAAGATCTGTAAAGAAGAAATAATATAATCCTGACAAAATGTAAAAAATAAATAGCAACTCCAGGCAACATTAAAAAGATGTATGATGGTTGATGATGATGATGACAATGATGATAATGATGATGGCCACCATTTGTGACACCCTTGTTGGGTGCTAACTATTTGTTCCTTCAACAAATAGTATGGATTCCTACTCTTTGCCACAGGAGAAAAACACAACTAATAAAACAGACATTTCTGCTTTCTTAAACTTATGTTATAATGGAGGGAAAGAAGCAATAAATGAAAATAAACAAACAAGACAAAAAATTAACTAAGATAACCATTTTAATCCCCATTTCAAGGATGAAAAACAGGCAGAGTGGTGAAGTCATTTGTCACACTCCTATAGCCGGTATGTGGCAGAGCTGGGCTCCAACCTATATAAGATTCTTTTTCCTATATTATGCTATATCTCAGAAAAACTCCACTACTGGTAAGGAGGTGAATAGATGGCTTGATATTGGAATCCCACCATGGTTTCTTGGACAAGGAAGTCTCCGCTCTGATCTCAAAGGAAGCAAAGCATTTAGATAGAATTTACATTGGACATAATCTAAGGCATAGGTGAGACATACATGGAGTTGTGGTTTGAAGATAGGAGATAAATTTAGCTACATTGGAAAGTAGAAAGATAAAAGGATAAGTCAGGTAAGGTTTTTGTTGGAAGAATCTGTGTGACAGATGAAAGGATCTCAACTATCCAGCCTGCAATCCATAGGCACATTATTATTATCATTACTACTTTACGTCAAGGAGAAGCCTGATAGTTGTGTTATAGGAAGATTAATCTGGTCACTGTGAATGCACAAAAGGCTGCAGAAGTGAGATATTACATGTCAGGGTGTCTAGTTAAAAGGTTATTGAAATAGGGTGGAAATGAGTTAGGGTGATTGTAGTGGAATAAAATGATGCAGAAAAATAACAAATAACATGACTATAAAACATGAAAACAGATAAGATTTGAGTGGGAGTAGCAACTGAGAAAGGAATAAATTAAAAGATGGCTTGAACCTACAGCTAGAGAAGAGTGGAGCTACTTATGGAAGCCAGGTCAGAAGTGGGGCCAATTTACAGAAGATGTTAAGTTTTAGATGTCCTGAAACTGAGATTATGATGGTCAGGCTCCACATCAGTGGCCTGCATTCTTTACCTTTACTCCCTGCCATCAAAGTACCCCATCATTCCCAGACCACCTCACAGTTTTTCCCAACTAAGAAAGGCCATTTCCTGATTCTAACCCCCTGAAAAACAGAATAAGGTCATCTGATTCTTTACATATTTTTTCTTCATCCATCCAGTCAACTTTGATCAAATGTACCCCACTTGAATAATTTTTATTTGTATATAAACATCAATACCAAAACACATATAATGTGTTTCTTTGTATCTCTTTAAATTCTGTTAAGATAGAAATGTTTTTACATAGTTGTATCCAGTGTAAACAGAATTTTGCATTCTGCTTTGAAAAGAAAGATGTCATTTAGGATGGGAAAGGTGAGAGCTGAGGATAATCAGCACCTGCCTTCACTCCAGGCCTCAAGAAGAAGCCAAGGGCTGGGATTGTGTGAAACATCCTCATACCAAAGTTTTACTGCTAGAAAACTTCAGAGTTCAGAGGAATCACTACTAATGGGCACTGCCTTTTTTCCTGGACAAAAGTGATAGGCTGAAGAAAAAAAGCGTTTCCAATTTTACTCGCAAAGAAGTTGCAAACTAATTGTGAAGTATTTCAAATAATCATACAGGTATCCTTGTTCTCCTATGGTATACCATAAAAAAACTTGATATTTTTTTTCTAAGTCTCTGTAAGATAAAAAATAAAACAAAAAATCATTGATTACTACCCTACTTTCTTAAGTAAATATTATTGAATATAATTCAATTTTTCATTATTAGTTTATAACCACAAACATCTTTTATTGTTTTGAATTTTTATTTAGCTCTCCAATTTTTCATGATCATTTGTTTTTCATTTTTTATGGGCATATTATTTTCAGTTTTAATTTTCTACTGCCATTCTTTCTAAAGTCTACCGAATAGCTTCAAATCTAATCAGGTGAGATGTAGTTAATCTCTCACCATTGCCCTAAATTAGGGTTAAGTTGAAAGATGGATGGTACATCAGTCAGAGTTCTCTGTGGCGGCAGTGGCAGGGGCGGCGGGGGGAGGCTAGCACGCTGGAAACTCTGGAAGGAATTAATGCTGCAATCTTAAGGCAGAATTTCTTCTCTGAGAAATCTCAGTATTTTCTTTCAACGCCTTCTAGTTGATAGAATGAGGCCCATTCATATTATAGAGGGTAATTTCCTTTACTTAAAGTCAATGGATTATATAATAGATACAAATTTCTGGTCAAGATGGCAGAGTAGGGAAATGCTCTGCTTACCTCCTCTCATGACCACATCAAAATTACAGCTAAACTACAGAACAACCACCGTTGAGAATCACCTGAAGTCTAGCCGAACAGAAGTTGTATAACTGAGGATATACAGGAAAAGCCACATCAAGACTGGTAGGATGGGTGGAGACATAGAAAGCCCCCATATCCACATGTGGCAGCTAAATCTCTTGTCTGCAGAGGTGCCCCTGAGGAGAGGCTGGTCCCAGCCCCACACCAGGTTCCCCAGCACAGGGTTTCAGTGCCAGGAAGAGAAATCCCCATAACTTCCGGTTGTGAAAACCAGAGGAGATTGTAGCTGAGTGACACGTAAGGCTACTGAATTTCCAGGTGCTCCTCTTAAAGGGCCCCTGTGCAACTTACTAGCTGGTGCACCCACTTGCTCTGGGCTCCAAGGCTGTGGAAGCAGCTTGAGAGGCACCAGAGAGGAATTGAATTTTCTAGCTTCAGGGCAAGGGCTGGAGGGGCAGTGTTCTCACAGACAGAAGTGCATTGTTTCTTTGTTGAGACCTCCCCCTTCCCAGCATGCAGATTTAGGGTATCCCCATATCTAAATCTCCATTAATATAGCTAACACAACTTACCCACTGTGGTAATTCCCTGAGACTCCACCCCACCCAACTTGCAGGCCCACCCAAGCTGTTTTCAGTGGCTTTTCCATACAAATAGCCTGTCTTAGGTCATGTTGCAGACCTTCCTAAAATTTCTCAAAGGTTCACAAACACCAAACAAGGAGCATCTGACCTCAGCATTACCACATACATCTTCCTAAGCAGCCCCAAGCCTAGCTATAGCTGCAGGTAGCATCAGTTCACAGATTCACCCAAGCCCAGCACTAGAGGAAAACATCCTCAGATCAACTTGTAGCTCATGAGATGTGGCCCCAGGAAGGCAACAGGTGGAGGCTGAACTTGGCATGTGCGGG
>NW_017731380.1:6062568-6064092 GCF_001890085.2 Hipposideros armiger | reverse complement strand
GGGGGAGGCTCTGGGACTGGCAAGCCCAGTGGCCAGCTTCAGAATGAGCTGGGGCACCACCTGGCCACTTCCAAGGACAACACACCCAAAGGGCAGACTGGGCAGACACCAGAGACCTGTTAAAGTGAATCCTGCTCCATAGAGTCAGCCCCTTACAAAAGCTCCTCCACTGTAGACACAGCCAGTCCTCACAACCAATCAGCTTGAGGGTCAATGCCTCTCACTGATGTTCAAATAGCAAGTTAGGGCACATACAGTCCACACAAGGGACACACCTGTAGCACCCGGCTCTGCGGCCAGGGAGACATTGCCACTAAGCTCCACAGCATACCTACTACATAAGACCATTCTACTAAGACCAGGAGGCATAGCATAACCACCTAATACATAGAAACAAACACAGGGAGGCAGCCAAAATGGGGAGACAAAGAAACATCCCAAAGAAAAGAACAGTACAAAGCTCCAGAAAAAAACTAAACAAAATGGAGACAAGCAATTTACCTGACACAGTGTCTAAACATCGGTTATAGGGATGCTCAGTGATCTCAGGTTGATGAAGACTCAGCTATGGCAGCTGCCTGCATCTGTACACCAGGAGGGGAGAAGGCTAAATAAAGAAACAATGGATTCTGCCAGCACTTCTGTCTGGGAGAAAGCTGCCCCTCCAGTCCTTGCCCTGAGGCCTGTATGTCGCTGACCTTCCAAACTGCTACCCCAGAGCTAGATCTCAGAGCGAATGAGTCCGTCCATGAGTAAGTCTATGTGTGGGGCCTTTAAGAATAGCACCTGAGACTGCAGCTAGGCTCCATCTCATTCAGCCACAATCTCTGCTGGTGTTCACAGCCAGAAATTATGGGGACCTCTCTTTCCAGCACTGGAATCCTGGGCTGGGAAGCCTGGTGTGAGGCTGGGACATTTTGCAACTCTGACAGGGATCTCTGCAGCTGAGATATCCTTCCAATTTTTAATGGTCACACAAGGTTGTGGGACCAGCCATTTCCGTCTCTCTCTGCCTCTCCAGCCAGTCTTAAGATGGCTTCCCCTGTATGTCCTTAGCAAGACTTCAGTTCAGCTAGACTTCAGGTGATTCTCAATGATGGTTATTCTGTAGTTGAGTTGTAATTTTGATGTGAGGGCAGCACAGCATTTACCTACTCTGTCATCTTGATAGAAAATTCCAAAATCAATTTCTCTTAATAATTTGAAGATACTGTTTACACTGTTGGTGTTTCACTGAGATTCCTTTTATCAGACTAGTGCACCCATCCCTCAACTGCCATGAACATTGACTATTAACAGCTCACTCTTGCCCACTTATCTTGAGAATGGCCCTTTAAAGATGCATAAATTTTTTTCATTCTTTTTTACTATAAAAGGTAGTTACTTTGATGGGCCAGCCAAGTGGCGCAATGGTTAAGAGCTGGCTTGGGACTCCAGAGGGCCCCAGTTCGGATCCCACATATGAGGGCCAGTGACACTGCCCTCTACAGCTAAGATGCTGAACAACAGCTCAACCTGGAGCTG
>NW_017731380.1:6055947-6060183 GCF_001890085.2 Hipposideros armiger | reverse complement strand
TCTCAGGCATTGGTCTAAGTACCTTTCTTATGAGATGCTCCTCAGTACTCCTGATACCTCTATGTGCAGTCGTACTACCAGATACCAGTGGAGCCATAGTTGTGCTCCTGAAGGCCTGTTTTTCTGATCCTTTCACTTTTTTTTTTCTTTTTTGTCACCAGGTAAACAACCTGTGCTTAACTTGGTAGATTATTATAGTCAGAAGTTTATCTAGATCGGGCAGATCTGAAAATCTCCATCTCTAGACCATTTAGAAATTTCTTTCCTTCTCCCTTCCTTGGGAAAAATTTACATATTGTTTTGCCAGTTTTAATTCATATCTTCTCGATTCCTCCTACCAGATATAACTTTACTGATTCTAACACATTTGATAATATTTGAGAAATGGTGTGTGTTCACACACACACACTATTACCAATCATAATGGTACTGAAGAGCGATTTTGCCATTTCTTCTACAGTATTTAGTTGAAAAACCAACACATCATTGAAATGTATCATTGTTAGAAATAGAGCTACCACTACACCCACGTGGAAGACCATCAGAATATTGATTTATTAATTATTTAAGCTTCTCATGTAAGTAACACAAGCTAGTGATGAAGTATTTCTTTGATAGCATATTCTAGAATCCTTGTACAGGCTGTTTAGCCCATATTCTGGGTCTGGGCAGAGCTGAACTAAAACCTTAGAATGGTAACAATCTACCATCTTCTGAAAAATATGTTGAAAAAGAGATTGCCTTATGCTCACAGAAGAATTACTTTCTAGCACTTTAGTGAAGGAGATGCATTATTTAACAGTTCTCCAAATCGTAGTAAATGGGCTTAAATTTATTAATTTATTTTATCCATTTTACTTTGAAAAAGTAAATAAAGTCGAACAAATGAGCCATATAGTTCCAACCTGCTGAATATTTTAAGCCAAACTGGAAATGAATGAAGTGATTTAGGAAAAAATGGAAAAAGAAGAAAAAAACAAGCCTCCGGTACTTAATTTGTATGAATACAATTGTAAACGCTTTTTTATTCTATTGAATGAAAATAAGAGTATTTTGTTCCAATGTATACTCCTACCCCTGAGCACTGCCACCTACTAGGGGACATTTGAGTGACAGCCTTAGTCCCTAGAGTGGACCTTTCTCTGACACCTTTCTCAGCAGGCCTCTGCCCACCAGTGGGCCTGCAGGACTTGCTCCTGCTGAGGAGGCCACACACAGCTCCCCTTCCTTCTTCCGCTGTGGCCATGCTGTGTTGACGTGAGGGAATATCAGCTACAATAGCAGAGACACATCTCACATGAAGTACTAGGCCACAATTGAAGTGGCAGAGATGTCATTGTCTATCAATACCATTTTCTCGTTTGTAGCAAGCCAAACACAGTTCACCCGGCAATCATCCCCACACTGATACAAATTAATTAGGCCTAGAGATTCAAATGTATGCAATTTGTTAACAATCCCAAAAATAGGCACAAAGCTAACATAGTTACCTGTCCCTTCACATTCAAAAGGATTCCCACCTTCAAAAGCTCCCATATGGACAAATGATAATGCACACTGGAAAGATTATGACAGCTATGTGGAAAAAAATTGCATTGTCAATAATAAGGTCAATCATTAATTATATCTTAAAGAAAAATATAAAACTAAAATTAAAAATAAATGCAAACTTCTGCCTAAAGGTATGGCCAACAATATGTTTTATTAGGAAGCATTGAAGCCTTCTCTCATGCTGTAAGTCTCCCTGCTAAAATAAAACATTTGCCAGTAATGTGGACCTGATGTAGCTGTTCTAGTCAGAAGGTCAAACATACTGAACCTGCTGCCAGAGCCAACTTCAGAGGAAATATAAAAAACACACAAAGTAAAACCTTACAGTGAGCTATAAATACTCATAAATACACTAAAATTTATAGTTCATTATGCTCCTGTTTTGTCCTTTCTGCCAAACTCAAAATGCACGTGCACCCTCATTTTAGAAGAAATTTACTGTACATTAGGAAACAAGCCACACAGTGGTTCAAAACACTACCAATTCTCAGCAGGTCAAATAGGTGCTGATTGCAGATTTGAACTAGGTTCATCCTAGTCAGTTTTATATGTGAACATGGGATTTTGAAAGCAGGGTGTGTGTGTGTGTGTGTGTGTGTGTGTGTGTGTGTGTGTGTGTGTGTGTGTTCAAATCTCTCTCCAAAGTCACTATTGCCAGAAGATNGCGACAGCATAGGCTGCAGCCCCTGTGGCAGTGGGTTGCCATGGGCTACCGTGTATAGCCAGCAGCCAGCGTGAGCGGCCAGCAGCCGCAGTGAGCAGCAGTCCAAAAGCTAGCAACTGATCTGCCTTGCCTGGGAAGAGTGCAATGATGGTGCCAACTTGGGCCAGTGAAGCAAGGTCCTCCACAACTAGACTGACAAAAGGACAGCAACTTGTCTGTTCCCCTTCCCCCAATTCCCCAATAAAAATCTTTAAAAAAAAAAAAAAAGAGGTAGTTACTTTGATAACATGTTAGTAAAGGCCCAGAACTGATGACTATGTGCTCATGCAGGTACATATGTATGATAATTGTAGAATATTTCTGCTTTCATATTTGGATTTTTCACATGTTTCTGCTGTAACAAACACAAATAATAAAATAAAATCTTAACTTAATAAAATTAGTATACAGGAGAGATACATTATAATATGATCAAAAGGTCTTGTTGATTATCTGGTCTAACATCTATTTTTACAAAAGATTAGACTAAGACTCAGAGATGTAAGTGATTTGAATAAAGGCACATAGCAAGCTATCGGGCAAGAGAGAAATAGGACAAAGGTCTTCTGTCTCCTGGCCCAGCACTCTTCACAAGCTCCTAGACTGGTCATTTCCATTGTACAAGACTCTGGTGTATGTTGTGAACTTTTTAAGTGGCTAACAGAGGAAAGGCAATGTAAGAAAATCTTTGACATTATAAATAAAATACATTCTCTGAACATATATGTCTAAAAATAAAATTTTAAATATTCAGACAAATGGAAAATCTATTTTATCTTTTAAATCAGATTAACAATTTAAAATATATTTAAAGCATTAAAAATTAGTCTAAGTTTAGATTTTTCTAATAATATATCGGTTCTTGTCACTGAGAAGTACGTAGAAAAGGTGATGTCAATCCTCCTTTATATCAACTCTAAAATATTAGAGTATATTATAAATAGTCTCATTTACCTTAATTATCTATTTAAGATCTATTATTCATTGTGTTTATGTATATTGAAAGGGAACATATTTCAAAGATAAAAGACCTAGTTTTGAGCCTTTACTTTGGCAAATCACAACTCCACTCTATTTTCTCATCTATAAAATGGGCTTTTGAAAACATCCAGTAACTAATTAGCAATTGCAGCAAGAATTTATATATGAAAGTGATCTGTAATCTATCAAGTGTTCCATAGGTGATGTGTGTCTGTGTGTGTGTGTGTGTGTGTGTGTGCACAAGCTTGTGTGCCTGTATCTGCAATAATAATTTCTGTTCACTTGGTTGTCAGCATTTACTAGGGCAAAGAGAAAGGATGTGTCTAACACAAAAGCAATAATGCAAGAAAGAAAGAAAGAAAATGCTTCTTTCAATGAAAAGTAGATGTAAAGTGAGAGATTATTTTATTTATTCAAAACTACAACTCTTACTGTTCATTGTCAGGGAATTAATATCCCCAGGAGTTACATGTAGAATTAATGCTTAAATAAGTGATTGGGGGTAGATAGCTATGCAGTCTGACTAATGAAAGATGGGGTGACCTTTAAAATGACTCAGATTCCAGAAAACACTGACTCCATTTCTACAATCTTGTTTTGTTCTGTACAAAACAAAACAATTAATATAGTTAGAAGCAAAATTGAAAACCTCACAGAGAACAGAACTGGGAGCCAAGGGACCCAGGTTCTACTCCTTGGTCCTTACTTGCTCTGTGTATGACCTTGAACAAATCACTTAATCCTCTTGGGCTTCAGCCCCATCACTTCCAACATGAAGGGGCTCTAAGGTCCCTTCCAGCTTTAACACTTGGTGACACTATGATTCCAATTTTTAGTTTCTCTCTCACCATAGTTGACACTTTGTTGACATAGTGTCAGAACACTTCACACATTTTCAGGAAGCCATAACAAAACATTATCAGGTCATTAACAGAGATTTTTAAGAGAAACTTTAAAGTATCTTTCCCTGGATATTTGTTATAGCAGCTGTTTATGTTATT
>NW_017731380.1:6032474-6053517 GCF_001890085.2 Hipposideros armiger | reverse complement strand
GTGTGTGTGTGTGTGTGTGTGTGTGTGTGTGTGTGTGTGTGTGTGTGTGTGTTCAAATCTCTCTCCAAAGTCACTATTGCCAGAAGATATTTCACCATTCAAATCAATGATAAAGAAATAGCCAGTAAGAGTTTCTGGTTTTCTAATCTCATAAACTATGTAAAATATCCAGTACAAAATAAACAAGAACATCTGTGACAATGATACTAACCATAGATACTTTATACAGCTCTACAAGCATCAGGTCAAGTCAATTTTTAAACATTTCTAATCATTTTCACCCCAATAAACTTTAATAAAAAAAATTTCTAAACTAAAATATTCTTTAACTTTTAGCATGATGTTTTACTATTACTTCAGATATAAGCTGCTATTTATTTCAGTATACATCTGTTTCATGCATTTATTTTATTTTGACTCTGTTTAATGAGTATACTCTTTACATAAAAATTAGACTTTATATAAAATTGGAAATGTTTTAATTCCAATATAATATGTTTGAAGAATCATAACAGGCACATTAGACAGAGCTTTGCTGTTCAATGTGTGATCCAGAGACCAGCAATACTGTCCTCTCCTGAGAGCTTGTTAAAAATGCAGAATTTCAGGTCACCCTCCAGAACTACTGAATCAGAATTGGGATTTTAACATGGTTCTTGTGTGATATTGTTTATACTAAAATTTGAGAGATATAGATTCCCAATAATAGCTTGAGTAACAAGGATATAGAATATAGCAAATATTTTCTTAGCAAAAAAAGCCAAACTATACTTAACATCTAGCTGTTGACATTGGAATGCTTTAATGTCTGGCCACAAAGGAAAAACGTTCATATTATTCAAAATTATTTTGCAGGACACTGATTAAAATGTTGTTGTTTTTTAAATAATACCCCACAGGATTGATCCTCCTCCCAAAATATCATCTTATATATTTTTATGAAAGGTGACTTTTGTCTTAACAACTCTGTAAATTAAAATCAGTCAAAAATAATCAAGTCCTAGATAATTTCCACTGACTAGAAAATTTGCGTATTTTCTCTCCAGTGATATTTACACTCACTAATTTATCACACACTTTTGTTTTGCTTTAATCTTAGCTTCCTTATAAATGCAATATAACTATTATACATCAAGAAATAAAAGCTCCAGTATCTCCTTCAAAAACCCACATTTTAAAAGCAAAGGCTATCAGCTTATTAATATATCACAGATCATATTTATCTATCAAAGCCACTTAATCTTTTGGGGAGTGTATTTTGTGGACCACTTTGAAAATCTGACCAATCTGAGCAATTATTTTCAGGTAAATGCACATGTACATGTGTCCTGAAAACTATGTATACAATTTCAAGGATTTCATTGGCCTCCAAAGATCTCCTCCAAAGACTCCAGTAAAAGAACCCTAGCTGCATATGGTTCACTGAATTCTGTGCAAAGTTATCAAGTCCTAATATGCACCGAAATAGATGCCAAACTTGAAAAATGCATCAGCAGGCATATACACCTTGTTTCTCCCATGAAAGTGTGCTTATCTTCAGAATAGTTCTGGTGTTTTTGTTTTCTTTTTTCCTTTTTTAAAAATATAAACTCTTAATGTTAGGAATAGTTTAGTCTTTAAAATTAAATATTCTGGGAGGGATTTGGATTTATTTCCTTATGCCTCTTTTCCCAAATATTAATTAGAAACACATCAGTTACTTTCCTTTGGTTCCTCAAATTTTAGGATGGGAATATAAGCTTCAAATATTTTTGATACTTTTATATAAAGAGTAACTCAATAAAACAAGTCTAATTAGTAACACATAGAAGGGGGAAAAAACCCCAACAACCTGGGAATATACTAAATTAGTAATTTCTTGAAGGTGTAATCAAAGCATACTGTTGATGAGTTCATTAATATCAAGATCATGGAGGGAATGACATGGACTAGAATTTTGTCGTCTTTCCTATGAGCATGTCTATTTTAGATCCATTTTCAAATTAGTGTTGCTTTTATTTGGGCTAGCACATATTAGTGTTCTTTAAAAATGCAGAATTTTGAGCATGATGAAAACTAAGCATGTCATGTGAAACACAGCATCTTTGGTGTGTAAAATACGTCACTCATAATACATAGTCTATTCTGGCCTACACTTTCACGATGTTTCCTCTGGCTGTACGTCAGCTCGAAATACAGGAAGAACATAAGGCAATTTTACATCACGGAAGCCATCACATCCAAGAACAAAAAAATGCCTGAGGCTCATTTCAAGAAGTTTCTGGTATGTTTTAACTAATGGAGAAATAAATAATATGTGTTTGAGGAGAGTACTCTGTAAAAGATTTGTCATAAACATGCATTATTTAAAAACTGTTTGTACCACCTTGCTTAGAACTTTTAAGATTACATTTTGTTAAATTAAACTTTGCAGCAAAGCTGGAAATGAAGCTATTTCAATTTTAGGTTGTATTATTAAAAGCACTGTAACCAGAAGTCTGGTGCCAATAACTGACCAGCTGTGGGCTTCAACTCACACAACTGAAGCATTCAAGACATTGTCATTAACAAATCAGAATGCAACAATGTGACAAACAGAATAGCGAAGGAACTTACAACTGAGAGTGGAGAGAAACATATAATTGCCTTCAATTATTTGAAGAATTAGCCATTAGAATAGAGATTTGATTTAATCTGGGTGGCTCTGAAGATAAGAGCAAGAGTCACTAGGTAGAAATTATGACTGTTAGTAAAAATGGATGGACCACTTCACAGAGATTACTTTTCCATTAATGAATTTATGCAAGACAAAGGTGGGACAGTGAAATGGACAAGAACCTGTGAATTCCACATGTCAATTCATATCAGGTTTTGGTTTGCCAGACCCACAATTTTTCTCTTTATGTTTGTCAGGCAATAACTTAGTAGGCTATTTATTTTGTCCCATTGTTTAATCCAGGCTTTAATTAAGCAACACAAAAAGACTGTTAAAGCTAATGCCAGGTGCTCAAGTCAAATCAACATTATAATTTCAAATCTCAGGAGAGTGCACCTATATCAATGAATTCTTCTCACTCTAATCTAATATTTATCTTTTTTTCTTATGCTTAAAAATTAACCCCCCTTATAGATACCCCAAACTCACGCTGATTCTTATTTCAAGATCTTGCAGCTTTTATTTCCTCATTCTGGATCAGGCTTTGTTTCTCTTTATCTGGGTTACGTTTAGATCTAATTTTCATTGTGATCATGGAAGCTCAATGTTTGGTGTTTTTATGAAGATGAACAAACATTTGCTCCTGAAGCATCTCTCCCACAAAAAAAATTAAGATTTATATACAGATAAATGCTGATTTCTCAAGATTGAAGGGAGAGGGCTTATTTCATCAAATAAGGGGAACTTGGGAATTTAAATTCTCATCTTAAACATTATACTGGAAGTGCTAGGTGACACAATTAGACAGGAAAGAAAATTAAAGGTATATATATTTGGAAAGAAGAAATAAAAATGGCTTTGTTCACAGATAACATAATTATGTACACAGAACATCTGAAAGAGTCGACATAAATCTTCAGGAACTAATAAGTTATTAGAGTGAGGTTAAAGAAATATGAAGTCAGGCAATTAAGTTTGCGAACTCATCCTAGAAAAAGTGCTTCATACCTCATTGCTGAATATCACTATGGTCACCTTTGAAGTACTTCCCTTGGGAAGCTATCCACTGAAGCCAGCACCTAGTCCACCCTTCAAAGCAATTTTGGAGCTTTTTTTCTGGAATGGTCATCAGAGGCTGTCATTGTATTACCCTTGATGTCCTGAATGTTATCAAAATGTCTTCCTTTCAATATTTCCTTTATCTTTGGGTAAAGAAATAAGTTATTGGGGGCCAGATCAGGGGAGTAGGGAGGGTGTTCTAATACAGTTATTTGTTTACTGGCTAAAAACTCCCTCACAGACAGTGACGGGTGACCTGGTGCATTGTTGTGATGCAAGAGCTGTGAATTGTTGGTGAAAAGTTCAGGTCATCTAAATTTTTCATACAGCCTTTTCAGCATTTCCAAATAGTAAACTTGGTTAACTGTTTGTCCAGTTGGTATAAATTCATAATGAATAATTCCTCTGATATCAAAAAAGGTTAGCAACATCGTTTTAACTCTTGATTTGGACTGAAGGAAATTCTTCGGTCATGAAGAATAGGCTGACTTCCATTGTGCACTTTGATGCTTTGTTTCAGGGTCATATCGGTACACCCATGTTTCACCACCAGTGATAACATGGCCCAAAACATCGTCTTGCCTTCCAAAATATCTTGGTAAACTTCAACTCTCCTTTGTTTTTGTTCATCAATGAGCTCCTTCAGGACTATTTTTGATATATTGCCCGTTTTGTTTGATAACTTTTTGTCATCTTTCAGTGAGCTTCATAATTCCTTGTTCACAGCAGGACCTTTCTTTATTTGTGAAAAACTGAACAAGGTGCTGATTTACAGCCTCATATGAAGTCAACGTTATACCATGCAAGGAGATTTGAAGAGAGCGAAACAAGTGGAAGTCTGATGGCGCAAGGTCAGGTGAGTATGGAGGGTGTGGCAACACATCCCATCCAAGCTCCAGTAATTTTTGATGGGTGATCAAACTTGTGTGTGGTCTCATATTGTCACGATGGAACACAACTCCTTTACCATTAACAAGCTCTGGATGTTTCTGGATGATGGATTCATTCAAACTTTCCAATTGTCGACAGCACACATTCTAATTGATTGTTTGGTTCCTTGGTAGGAGCTCGAAGAACACGACACCTTTAAAATCCCACCACACTGAGAGCATAACCTTCCTCTAATGAATGTCTGCTTTCGATGTCGTTTGAGGTGAAACATCACGTTGGGACCAAGACCGTTTGCACACCACATTGTTGTAAACGATCCACTTCTCATCACCAGTTATCAGTCACTTCAAAAAAGGATCGTTTTCCTCACATTTAAGGAACATACTGCAGATGTTTATACACGCTGTCAAATGAACTTCTTTGAATTCATGCGGAATCCAAATATTGAGCTTGCTTACATATCCCAGCTTCTTCAGGTGGTCATGAATGCTTGAATGATGGATGTTCAATGTTTCTGCAATCTTTTGTGTCATATAACGTGGGTTTGACTCCATCAATGCCTTTATTTTATTGTCATCCACCTCGGTGGGCCTCATTGACCGAGGAGCATCAAAACCGTCAGCATGGAATTTCATGAACCGTCGTTGGCACTAACGTTCTTGTAGAGCATTATCACCATAAACTTTATGCAACTTTTCACAAGCTTGATGTGCATTCTTCCCTTTATGGAAGTAAAAGAGTAAAATATGGCGAAAATGCACAATTTGGTCTTCCATCTTCAACTTGTAAAATATCCAAAACTCAACCAAATCATTCAATTTTTTGTTTAGAATGAAGCTATAACTGTCAGCTGTCAAATGACATAACATTAACATAGATATGACTGACTCTAGTGCTTTCAAAAATGAACTAGTGCCATGTGTTGCAAACATGCATCATGACTTTTTGGAAGACCCAATGTAAGTTTACAGTAAATACAGGAAGTCAACTAAATCCAAACTGTTGGAAATTCTTCAGAGCAAATATCCATTTTTAAATTAATAAATAAATGTCAACAAAACAAAGAAGGATGAATAGTTATGTATTTTAGAGAATTTAAGAGGATTAGCTGACCAAGTGCAACATACAAACTTTATTTAGTTCTCATTTAAATACTGAAAAAAAAGAAAAAACAGAGCTCATGTGAAAAGTAGACATGTGAACTTGAACCAAGTTTTTACATGATATTAAGAAATTATATTTTAAATATTAATTGGTTTACAGAAGCTTAATTTTTAAAGATGCATACTGAAGAATCTAGAGGTAAAATGATTTTTAAAAAATTTGTTTTAAATACTAAAAATATTGGGGTATTAAAAAAGCAGTGTTGCTAATAATACACCCTTGAGGATTTGGGGGTAAAATGATATGTTATTTGGAATGTCCTTTAAAGTATTTCAACTAAAATTCAAAGATACATGAAATAAAATTGACAAAATGTTTATAATGGCTAGGGATGGGCTATAAAGAATCATTATAACAGGTCCTCATCCAAAAATTCTAAATCATGTTGTTGTGGGCAGTATAAGAGGTCCTTAAGTTCATAGAGCTAATTAGTATTTGCTAAATATTTTACAAATGATTTGTTCTAATTTTTATTATTAATGTTATCAAAGAGGATCTTTGGAAATGTTTCCTTCAATTACCTGTTCTTTGTGGGTCACAGTTTGATCATTACATAAATACTTAACAAAATTGCATTTTATTTTTTTAAAATGATCAGATGATTTCATAATCCACACATTTCTATAATTAAGCTGTGCTTCATTTGTTTATTACCCAAGCAGCTACAAACATTTTTCACAGAGAAGAGGAGAGCTGAGGTCTAGTTCACAACATCAATGAAATTCTGTTTTACAGCAAAGCACCAGGGGTGCCATATTCACTAAGTTAGACTCCCTAAGTATTTGCCAGTTATTGTTCACAGTTTCTTCAGAAATGCATTATTTGGGTTTTTTTGTTATTGTTCTTGTTTTTTTCAGGTTTTTCTTAGCGACCCAAAGTGCTTATAACAGTGTACAGCACTATTTTTTATATACTTATCAGGTCAAATTAATTCATATCTGTTAACTCTTTTAGTGGAAACTAGTTATCATACCACTGTGTAACCTAACTTTACCACCTTACTCCGAAATATATGATTTTGTTGTTGTTTTTGCTTTAACAATACTATGAATTAATAAGGCTTCCCCTCCCCCCTTTATTTTTATTATATAGAGCTACATGTGTTATTCTATGTTACATAATATACAAATACTGTCAAGATAAAGTCCAGGTGGTATCATTTTAGCTAAAATATTGTTAGTCAAACCTTTAAAAACCTGAGCATGTTGCTTCACATGTTTTTTGTTTGTTTGTTTTGTTTTTTGGTTTTTTTTTTTTTTAGGCAGAGCCATCCTGCCACCAGATGGCAGCTTGGCGGCTGCTCAGCTCGGGCCAGGAATCGAACCGCTGTTGCTCAGAGGTCAAACTCTTGAGCAAGCTCTTAGCCAACTGAGCCACTCAGCTGGCCCTCTAAGCATGTTGCTTCAAACAAACATGTTCATAAATTGAAATACCAATTTTAACCACACATGTTTTCTCTTCCCATAAATAATTGCTGGGGATTCATAATTAATAGAGTTGTCATTTATATATTAGTATTTTATTATAAATTCAACTGAGAAACGGGAAGAGAGGTTTGGTAGTATATGAAGAGCACTGTCACTTTATTATTATCATTATATATTCAAAAAATAATACTGGCTCTCTCAAATTGAAAAACTTTTCCATTATATCCCTTTACTTTGAAAGTAAAGGTGTGTTAAATATATTTCAAGATCATAGCTCTTGTTTTTTGTTCTTGTGTGTGGAGTTCAAATTGCAGTCCAGTATAAATAATGTACTCCAAACGCAGTTCTAGACAGCTAGATGCACGAACACCACTGTTAATCACACAGTTTACTCATGAAACTATGTTCATTTGTAAGGAATCAAGCATGCAGTCATCAGTAACAATGATCAATTTTAAAAATCAGACAATAGTATATTTTGAACATGCCTGATATGTTTTTCTTATTTTTTCTTCCATTTGCATACTCATATATAAGAGGTCAACCACATTTGGCAGGGTCACTTAAAATAGCCCCTTTAGAATATAAATGATATAAAGACAGTAATGATTCAGATTCTTCCATAACTATGAACTTTGAGATACATAATTATTCTTCCTGTACACTTTATTTGACATTGTAAACACTATTTCTGTTATAAATCGATGTCTCAGCTGCACGTTGCAACTGGAGTAGACCATTGAGCCGTCCTCTTAAATATTATGACATGGAGAAAATCACATTGTGCTTTAACCTATCAACAAAGGAGCAAAGCAATTACAGAGCTAAACAGAGTCCAGGAAGACCCAATAAAGAAAAATCCAAGAAAATTTGGTGAAAATTCTTAAGGGGCCTTCCAATGTTTAATTTAGGCCTGAGGCATGATTAATATTCTGATTCTAATTCAAAAGACTGAACCACAAAGGTACATCTTTTGGGTATTTTTAATAAGCATAGTACAACACTCTGTGAATTAACAGCTGGTCTGACTGGTATTTTACTTCTTCTTTGCTTACTCAAGTGAAGCAGTTAATATTAGTATAATCATCAAACTAACACAGTCCAGCGGAGGGACAGATTTTTTTTCCTAGTGTTGTGATGTAGAATACAAATTTTGAAATACACAAAAAAAATCCATGCCTGTATTAACATTAATCAAACCATTGGTTTAGGTCCAATGTACAATAGAAGTGCTTTAAAATAAAAAGGGGAAAATTTAAAGCCCTAGTCCATTGGAAAAAATAAAATGGCATAGTTGTATATTTTATACTTTAAAAGGACAAGAAAAATATCAAATGTTAAAATAATTTAATGAAATTGAATAGATATTTATTAGAAATATTGAGAAACATGTCAAAATGAAAAACATCATTTATTATCAATATCATTTCTAAAAAACACCGAATATCTTTAAAATGCAAAAGCCTGTCTTCTGAAACTGTATGAAAAATTATAACATATATCCAAAACAGAGGTCGTGTTTTCTTAGCCAATGAAGAATATTTAGATCATGCACTATTCATTTTCAAAATTTTGATTGTTTACAAATAAGATTCCAATTTCTTTTATTAACTGGTATTTTGATATGCTTATTCAGAGTCAGATTGTTCATTAGTTGTTAATATTTGAAAAGAAACAATTTAATTTCTTTTATTTTAATATTTATTATACTTGCAAAGGAAGCATAGTTAAAGCAAAATTTTCAACATACTATTTCTTATTGCTTTATGCAGGCCATATTTAATTTTCATAACATTTCTTATAGAAAAACTCATTTTAAATATTACTTGTAAGATGAAGTCTTTTAGTCATTGTGGTCAAATATGATCATTCCCCAATTTACTAAATGAAACAATTTATTCATATTTTAAAGCTCTCATTAGTGACATTGAATTAGCTTATAAAATCTTTACCATTTGCTGTTTCCCATTCATTTACAGTAAAAGACTATGCAATGTTTTTCTTTATATTATGAAATGCTAACTAAAATATTACCATAGTTGCTTCTAGTTAAAATCCATAAAATTCAAAATATTAACTCCATAATGCTCAAAGATATATATTAAAATACTAATTAACTGTTTTAATGCTTTGGGAGTTTTTCCTCTCTTTTAAATTCTATAATCAACTATTTTAAAAAGAAATTTTTAAAAGATAGCAGCCTTAAGGAAGACTATATTTGAAAAATGACCCATTTAATCACACTAGTAGACATGCAACCTTCTATTTAGTGAATTAGGGATATAAAATGTATCAGAATATTATGTACAGTAAGAAATATTTTTAATGTTTTTAAGGTTTTCTGAACCATTAGGTGAAAAGATTTTGTCTTTGAAGTATCAGTGACACTATCAGTCTGATGCCTATCTCCATCCTCTCCAGATGTTATCTCTATGAGAAGAAAATATCCTGCACCCTCCTCTCCAGTAACAAAATGTAACAAACACAAAGCACTATTCATGTTGGTCTCAGTTCCATATTCATAATGTAACCTTAACATCAGATGTAACCCACAAAAGTAATAAGGCATGTAGGAACTGACACACTGTTGAGTCTGTCCTCTATAAATGCATTCAAATTCAATTTTTAAAAGCCCTATGCAACCAAAGAGAAATACACCTGCCCCAGGATTCAGTTCCAAAGATATTGATATGTGATTCTGGCAAGTAAATGGCCTATGTCAAAAGCTACTTAGGTTTCTAACCCTTGCCTGTCAAATATTAGCTGCTGGACTTGACTGATAAAGGAGTGAATTAAATTACCTACTACTACAAAGGACATTTGTGACTGGCTGTTGAGGAAGTCTTGACATCAAATGTGGCTTTACTGAAAATAGATAATCTGTTTATGGGAGGCATGTAGAAGAAAAAGAAGAATAGAGAAGAGAGAATAATGAAAGCTAAATCAAGTTTCATTTTTCCTCAAAAATGCTCTAACCAGTACTATAACACAAGCATTTTCAAATCCTTCAATTTTGAGAAAACTCTAGTATACTAAGGAAATTCAGATTCTAGTACTCCTTTAGTGAGGGCTTTAGAAATTGCTCATAATTTTCAGAACTCAGTTTCCCTAGTTATAAAACATCAAGACAGTATTAGAGTTATATAATTTCTACTATCTTTTCCAGCTCTAAAGGCTGTAAATGCTATTTGGGGGGCATAATATTAACTGTTGAAATAGAATCTAAAAGCTCCCCACAAAAATAATTTTAAAAAAATTTTCAGTATTAAAAGGGAAAAAAATGGGGGGAGGGGTACGAGAGACTAAAAGGATGCATCTTCTTATAAGATATAGTTCCTAATAACAAAAAGACTTTTAGACTTGGAATATTATAGTTTGAGACTTCTTAGCACATTTATATATTATTAGTTATTTTAACATTAAGTATTCAGACAGAGTAGTTTAGTGCACAGTTAAACACAAATTTTACTTAATCTTTAGAGTGAATTTTTATTCCAAAAATATAATCTTCTATTTTACTAGTAAGAACAGAGAATTCTCTTGAAGGAAATTTACAGTGAAGTTCACAAGGGCACTTCTCTTCCTAACTGTAGGTCATATTTCTATTGGCAGTAACACAGCCAAAAAAGACTCATAGAATTGTGTGTGTGTGTGTGTGTGTGTGTGTGTGTGTGTGTGTGTATGTTTAAAGGCCACATTAAGGATTTAGTATTGTTTTTATAAAACTGACTTATTTTTATGTAGGACCCTTTATAGGCCACAACCATATATTTACTGAAACCAAACTAGTAGTATCTTGGGAGTATAGTTAGAATATATAATACTAAGATAAACAGTAAACAATGTGAATTACTCATTTAATTGTATAACATTAGCTTCTTCTTTATATAGTAATCAGCTTCTGTTCTGACTGATATTTTAGCCATTGCTTAAATTTTGTAAGCGCATTTACTTATTTAATTCAGTAAGTTTTTGGGTGCTAGGATAATTATAAACTTTTACTTAATGTCTTTTTTTTAAAAGATGCTAAATTATAATAAATTATATTGTCTTTCAAATCTATTAATGAAAAATATACTTGTGAAAAAACTATTTCATTCACTCCTATTAAAGAGCATGGCTTTACATACATAAGATGCTTCTCAAGCTATAGACAAAGGTTATTATCCAACTTTGGTATTATGGAAAGAAGTAGTCCAACAGCTGTGAGAAGTAACTAAATCAGGCATTAAGAATGCCAGGATGGGGGACTGGTAATTCTAATCATGGCAGTTAAAATCATGAGAACAGGCGATGAAAAAGTGACAATATTTTTCTTAACATTTTGACTATTTTTGAATTCTGTTTCAGTATGTAAAAAGAATTGATGAGGAGTCTGCATCTCTGGAGACACAAAAAAATGTGTGCAAAATATCATAGTAGTGGAAGGTGTTGGGGAAAGGATGACAGGTAAGTCCACAAAAGGAGAAAATGGATATTAGAATGGTAGGTCCATAGTCTTTTAACCCATTGGAGGGTGAAGAGGGTTTAAAAATGCAAAACTCCAAATAATGCCATGCATTTATATCTATCATTTAGTTCACTGAAAAACAAAATTTTATTGAATAAGTGAATGATCAAAAGTATTCATTTAGGCAAATGAGTGCTGATATGAATGGAAAAAAAACACAATCCCTGTCCTTGAAGAAAGAAAAAGACATCATCCCTTCTCTTTAGAAGCTCACAGTTTAATTGGAAAAATACAAATAAGTGTTATGTTGGAGATAAGAGCAAAATACTATAGTAGCCCAGGAATGAGAGTAATCAATTGTCTAAGGATGCTGTCATTTGAGCAGAGTCATACCAAAAAAATTAAGAATTTTCCAGGAAACAGTGACAGAACAATGAATAAGGATAGGCATTACAGTGTGTGCCATATTTAGAAAATATGGTAAATCAGTGTGGTATGTTGAAAGCAGAACATAGAGTAGAACAGTTATAAAGGCTGATGTTGAATGGCAAAATGATGGCAGACACTGTAGCCCACAAATTACATGGTTGTTAGGACATAGGGCAGTGATCTCAACTCTACCTGACCCAAAGACCCATTTTTATAAAAAATACAGAGGGTGCCAAAAAAAGATATACACATTTTAAGAAAGGAAAACTGTATTAATGTAATACTCGATATATACCAATAACAAAAGATGAATACAAGTCACGTTTCACTTCTGCTATTACAAGAAGTGCTCAAAGTGGTTACCATCAGCATCCAGACACTTCTGATTACAGTGAACTACTGCTTGAGCAATGTTGAAGAAAGTGTACACCTGTATATATTTTTTTGGCATCCCCAGTATGTATTTGTTGTATAACTACTACGTGTTAACCAAAAGGGTACAGGGAGTCAAAAATATGGTGATGGAAGGAGATTTGACTTTGTGTGGTGAACACACAACGCAATATACAGATGATGTATTATAGACATGTACATTGAAGCCTGCATAATCTTATTAACAAATGTCACCCCAATAAATTTAATAAAAGATATGTATATATATATATATATATTTACATATACATATATAGGCATACATATGAAATATAATAAAGATATATTATAATCTCCACTTTGCTATTCACAAACAAAATTCATAGGTAACATAACTATCTATATACTACACTAAATTCACATTAAAGCCACAATGAGATTTTACTATAAATGTATGAGAGAGCTAAAGGTAAAATAACTGAAAACATCAAATGTTGATGAAGTTATAAAACTCTCATACATTTCTGTTGGAAATGAAAGATGATTCAAACACTTTGGAATAAAGTCCAGCAGTCTTTTGTAAAATTAAACATACACTTACAAAGTAAGTTTATTTATAAATTAAAATGGTGGTTAGAATAAAAACAGTTGATCCAGATGACTATATGCCAATTATTAGAAGATTTGATAGATTCATTTAAGATATTTTGAAAGAGTCATTTATATTTTACATAAATAAATTTGAAATGCATTATAACTGGGCTTAATACTACTTAGTGGGTGAAAATAACATAAATGTACCACTCCAAACTTTTAGGCATGATTTTTAAAATCACTGATTCCTGGTGACATTTAATCTAAGCTTTTAAACACCTATGACTGTCATTTTTCCTATTAAAATTCAGAGACCATATTCATTTTTATATTTTGCTTGATAAAGTGTTACTTTTAGGTTTCTTTTTTCTTTAAGAGTATAACACATCTGACTTTTTTTTCCTAAACTTTTTTGGAGTCATACACAGCTTTAAGGTTGAAGTAGCGATATTATCACTTTCCAGAAAAAAATGTAACACATTGTATGTATGTGAAGTTTAAGACATAATTTTTAGATAGTCATCAATTCCCTAAGGTACATTTGTATACCTCTTAGGGGTCCATGAACCATAAAATAATAATCCTTGAGTCAAATACAATTTAGAAATGTGGAAATTATGAGACTAGTAGATACAGTTGCAAAATCTTCTTCTGCTTAAAATGCATATATTGATGCCACATATCTAATGTAATGTAAATGTAAACAGAACATTTTATCACATAACATTAAGCATTTCTTGAGGCACCAAAATTTACATCATTATTGGAAGGAAATATTTAGATAGTGGCTGTCAGTACCGCATCTGAAATCACTTGATTTGAGCTGAAATTCTGGATCAGGAGGTATAACTGCAGGTCAACTTTTGAACATATTCCTTTAGTAGGTGTAAGAAGTAGGTGAGATAATCCATAAAAATCACTTAGCGCAATAACTGGCACATACAGAACATTTAATACATATTAGCTATGACTAAAGTCTCATTGGTGATAGGAACATATAATTTGAAGATCTCCCAAAGATGTTGAGTTTTCATAATTCCAGTGTGTTGGTTTTTCTTAATCAAATGTATTGGAGTGATATTGATTAGTAAAATTACATAGGGTTCAAGTGTACAGTTCTGTAATACATCATCTATATATTGTATTGCGTGTTCATCACCCAGAGTCAATTCTCCTTCCATCAGCATGCATTTGACCCCCTCTACCCTGTTCTATCTTCTACCGCAGCCCCCTCACCCACCCCCTTATTCTCTGGTAACCACTGAACTGTTTTCTGCCATATGCAACAACATGGATGAATCTTGATATTATCATGCTAAGTAAAATAAGTCAGATAGAAAAAGTCAAAAAACATATGATTTCACTCATATGCAGGATATAAAAATAAAACCAGTGCTCTTTTTAAGTTGTTGCTTTTCACTATTACTTTTACATTTATGTAACAAAGGAATACTATTTTTATTCTGGGCCATAGTGTTTGATATTGCACAAATTCTTTTCCTTACATTATTATAGAACAAGAGGACTCTGATGATGCACTGTCCATACAAAGCTTCCTTGTGTAAAATTAAGATAGATCATTTGCCAAAAGAATAACCTCATTAAGAGGCCAAAAGCATGGGGCAACAATGGAGTCTTTATGTAATGACTGGCTCACAGGCATCCTGTGCCTTGAGGCATGATTCAGATTTTCTCATTGGATTAATTCTGTACATCTCTCACGCATATCCTCGTCCCTCACAAACCAAATTTCCCAGCTTCTAGAATTCATTAGGGATCTTAGCTTCTCTTTAAAATAACTACAGCTCTAACGTGCCCTTACTTTGTTTTCAACATAGAGCAAGGAGGACCTGAATATTCATCTCCTTAGTTAACAGTACACATATTGGTGATTAAAGATATAAGAAAAATAATACAGAAAATGTGGGTACCTGATACACCATGCTCTTTTGATTGACCCCCAAGTTGCTTAAGTTGTGAATTTAAGCTATTCAAATTCCAAATAAAACAATAATTAAGTTTAAAGAAACCATGCAGAGCTAGAACAAGGAAACCTGAAAATTATCCCATTAAAGAGTAATCACAAAGCTTTAATTATATTCAGGATTTGAGGTTAGAATGATAAAGAATGCCTTCTTTATAAATTAATTTGAAGGTTTAAATAAAACTCAGGAATTTTAGCAATACCCCAGTATATCCTAATGTCACTTACAGGATTTTTTCTCTTCATGTTATTTATTTTTGTCATGACTTTGCCTCCCTTGATTCTGTTTCCATAAATAATAGAAAGAGGTAGGTGTAGTGGTGATTACTGAAAACCTAAGCATGTTCAAAACCAATATTCATAACTCAGTGTACAGCTCCCCAACTTCAAAGGAATATCACAGTCGTATACAAAAAAATAAATAACTTACACATTGTATAACTCTTTGTGCCTCAACTCAGAAAAAGGGTGTTATTTATATTGAAATTTCTGAAAGCTAAATGATATATCTCCATTTTTAGGTTTCATTCTTGTTTTTGTAATGCCACAGTGGGAATAATTATTTTATTAAATCTCAAATACTTTAAATGGATCTGACCCACCCAAATAAATGTCTAATAAGAGTGTATAAATGAATGGATGGTCTTGATCCTTTATTTCTGTAATTTACATAGAGTAGGAAGTTCTGTTTACACCATTGCAAAGAACTTGATTCTTTTGTTCATTTTTCTATCTCTGCTAGTTTAAATGTTCTCATTCATTTAACTTTCCTGTTCCTTCACCAAATATTATCAATTCTGCCTCTTAAATATCTCCAAATACGTGCATTCTAGTCCATTCCGTCAGGCTCTTTATATATCTTGTTTGGATTCGAGCAGTAGCTTCTAAATCAGTGTGTTCTCTGCATGATTTGGTTCCATTCTATCTGTTCTCTAAATTAGAACAATCTTTCTGAATGCAGAGCTTATCAAGTCACCCCTGTTTATCATATTTTCAATGTGGTATTCATATGATAATGCTAATTTTTAGTTTATATGTATTTTTATTTTTTGTATCTCTAACCCCAACCTAAAAAAGCCAACACACATTAAATGCTTTCCACTGCTTGAATGTCAAAGTTCAATTATTTCACGATGACAGTCAAGACATTGATGATTCAGCTTCTGCTTACCTTGTTAGTACTGACACACAACACTCCTGACCGTCTAGCCCAGGGGTCGGCAAACTTTTGAGATGGAAGAGCCAATCCTGTCCCTCACAACAATTTAAAAATTATTTGAGAGCCATAAATATATTTTTACATAATCATCATTATGTGAATAATATTATTTTAAAAGTTTTATAAATGAAACTATAATAGTTTTATTTTCATTTTCAATTTTACTTCAGAGCCACATGTACGTACCTAAAGAGGCCGCATGTAGCTCACGAGCCACAGTTTGCCTACCCCTGGTCTAGCCTAAATTTTGCAGTTTTTTGTATGTTATATGATTTTGTTAGTCTCTATAATATTGGCCCACTACTTCTGCTTAAAAATACTTTATTCCTTTTTTTTCTTGAATAGCACCTCATTGTCTTTTTAGATTCTGCTCAGGTGCCACCTCCTTACCTACTTAAAAACAGGCATGTAACTTCAAATGGCAATTTAAATATTCTCTCATGGGAGATTAAAAACAACTCAAAAGCAAAGACACAGCCTTACTACTCCTTGTATGCATAGCACCTGCTAAATGCTTATTAAATATGGGCTATTGAATGAAAGAATGAATTCATGCAAGCTTGGCTCTCTGCCTACATTTTCATGTCACTCCTTAGATTAACTCACCCACCATTTTGGGTAGACCCACCTGGTTCTATCAACACTTTCTATAAAATCATTTCAGGGAGTTTGTTACATCTGGGAGATGAACATTGTGTAGTACAGAAGTGAAAGATGAGTTTAGATGTTTCTTTAGGCATTAGGAAAGAACTAAAATATTTTAAGTGATGTACAGTCAGATCTGCATATTAGCATCATCACTTTGATTATAGCCTGAAAAAATGATTGAATAAGGAAGAGAATGGTGTCAAAGTGATCAATTTTGAGGCTATTTGAATGATCAGGAACGAGATACTGAGAACCTGGATGACAGTGGGGTGGAAGGAAAGAAGCACATTCAAGATACTTAGGAGTTAAAATCAACCACTTTCTTCAGAGATGTAGGGGTGAGTTAGGGTCAAAGAAAGTTCTTAGGTTTCAGTCTTTCCCACTTTGCCAAGCAAAAAAAAGAGAAAGAAATTTTGGAGTTAGTGTACATGGCAGTGAGTGCACAGAGAGATAATTCAGTTCTGAACATGTTAAGTTTGAGGTATATATGGGACATTCAGCAGGAGGGTTAGAGTAATTTTACAAATGTATGAATCTAGAAATCTGTGAATGGTCAGACCTATAGATAAATTTTGACAATATAAAGCTTACATATTGACATCAAGAGAGTACATGCAATTTTTAAAGGAGACAGTAGATTTTTTCCTCCAAGAAGTCCAGACCAGACCATATTTTTTCTGGATTATATAACTAACAAAATTTAAAACCGATTTACACAGTAGATTAAATAAAAGTTAACATGGTTATCATTTTTAAGTAATAATTAAAGTATTCATTTCATTGTGGGATCCAGTTTCATTTTCTGATTTAACTTTATCACTTCTGTTTTGGGCACCCAGATGTGGTGAATCATTCTGTTTTGCATGTGATAAAGCACATTTATATGGAAATCAAAATAATTCCTTTATCTTTGTTTTTAAACCAGAATAATTTTTCATGGTGCTACTTCTTTATTTTATCCAAATTTCATGTTTTGGGATTGTGTGTAAAAGCTGACACGGGTTAAATGATGTGTGGGTTGAAAGTAGTTTCGTGATTCATGGGAACTGTTAAACTATGCAAAATTATCACTGTGGCACAATGAGTTTCTTATGAAAGCCTTCTTAATGCAAAAAGGAAAATGGAGCATTCCATGGATTTTCCATCTCAAAAAAAAATGCTAAGAAGTATGGAAAATAGTCACGTAACAGTTTCTAAATAATGGCCATATAGCTCTGTTATCATGCAAACATTTTTCCCCCCACTGTTGCCTAGATGCAAGCGTTATATGTTAACTAGTTATCTTGTAATTCTGATAACCTACTGTCTTACTCCAAACTTATTCCAATATAATTTTTTAAGTTTGTGGTCAATTTTGAATAATTAGAATAATAATATCTTAGGCATTTATTCAAGGCATTGCTATTTATTAAATTCTTTCATATAGATTATCTTATTAAACATATACATTATAGGTCCCTGATGGCAATAATTGTTTTAAACTATATTTCCATTAGATATTCATTGTAGTAACTCTTTTGACCAAACATTTAGTCATTTTTTAAATTGTTTCTTTTTCTATCCAAATATTGAGGAATAAGTTTTATAAATTAAATTAATTTATATTTTAAGTGCTCAGAACAGTGTCTAACAGGAAAGAAAATCTTATTGAGGCTGTTAAGTAAATAAAAATAAAATAGTTAACCATCTTCAAGAACACTTTATGACTTCTTTTTCATTTCACCTGATCCTTACTTTTAATTTTATATACCAGGGTCTCAACTTATCTACTAGGCATATTTTAGCCTTTACTTCAGACATGCTTCACTATAAACCACCTAAAATAATGTGACTAAACTTAGTATTATTAACTTTCAAATTCCTTTTGTAGAATGAGTATATTTCCTAACTTTCAAAATTCTTATTATATGTTTCAATCTTAGTCATTCAGCCCTGCATAATTACGTGTTATCTCTCTTGAGCAATGTATTCTGCTCTCTTGCCAAAACATGGGGGAAAAGCATGCTATTTTGTTCTTCTTTGTGACAGATCTGTCAGGTCTAACTCAATGTCACCTTTTCCATGGAAGGCCTACCTGATTATTACAGTCAGATAGTAGGTTTCCTTCCTTTCTACCCTGATGACACTTAATGCTTAAGATTCAAAATACATTGATTACCCAATGCAGAGTTTATCAATGCAATGGTGTGATTTCTGCTGTTCAGCGGAGTGGAAGCTGACTAAGGACTGACTGAGACTTGGCAATGTATACATTCACACTTGGCTGTCCTGAATATCTTGAATGAGTTCAGAATTAGCCTATGATGGATTGATGTTTTTTACTTGGTCTTTATTTCTATAGAGTTCTAACCATCACTGGCTTTTCCAATTTTCTGGGACAGCTTCAATCTTCTTTTCACTCACCTAACTGTAGTTAGATTGTCTCTTAAGCCCTGGATCTGGATAGTGAGTCTCCCTTTCTCTCTTCTCTTTTTCTTTCTTCTCTCCTCTCCTCTTCTGCTCTTTTTCTCTCTTTCACTCTCTCTCTCTCTCCTTCTTTGAATTATGAATTATAAAAGCTTTGCTGAAAGAATGAACAATGTAGAAAATACAGAAAACAATATATGTATTATTGTAGTTTCCTAAGGACTCAAAAATAAACATGGATTTGAAGTTCATTAAATGAGAGATTAAAATCTAAAATTGGGTAAGAAAATGAAAATGAAAAATATTAAAATATTGAAACTAAACATTTTTCCTTAAAAATGCACTAAATGCATGTGTATCTGATATCTAACAAACATAACAATATAGGGGAAATAGAATTAACAATTGACTTTGAATGTATTCTTCATCCATCTTGATTTGGTACCTTATTAACTATTTATAAGCAAGTTGAAGGATCAAGGAAGAGAGAGCCAAAATGAAAATACCTAAGAAAAATGAGTCTTTTTTATACTAACATAGTGATGTTATAATTATTAAAGTGGACAATGCAGTCAGTAGGCTGGTATCAAATTAGTATTATTACTTGCCATGAATATATTATCATATTGAGATTATTATAATGTAACATAACAATTAAGTAAAGTGAAATATGATTATAACATACAGGTGATATTGCAGCTAATCAGTTTTCATGTCCGTTTATCACAAATTTTCTAAAGAGCAAATACCTCTAAGTAGTATTCCAATTTGAAAACTATATTTTGCTGTAAATGTAATACTATTTAATTATGTGATTGTGGCTGTTCTGTAGCTTTTCCAGAGGCTAAAAGGTAAAAAAATAGGAAAGAAATGAGAAATTCAGGAGTTTCTTTTGATGATTTTGATTTTGAAACTTTATCAATTTAAGTTGGCAATGTTTCAAATGAGTGAATGATTAAAAATAAATAGAAAAATGACCTTCCCATTTCAAAGAACTAATATTGTCCTAATTGATCAAAAATAATGTTGCAATTAAGTGAAACTGACACTGCAAGTATCTAACCCTTTTGCAACTTATTCTTAACTGAAACCAGTCACTCAATGTTAAAATGCACAAAAAGTATTCTTTAGTTTTATGAGGCTGAAAACAAACATCATTTTCTTCAAATTTGAGGTTCAGCCAACCTATCTCCATATCTATATAAGAAACTTAAACGGAGGTAACAAACACAGACTTATAAAACATTCCAATTCCATGCAAAAGGCAGTACCAGAATAATGCTGCTTGTTTAGCTCTATCAACACAACTCCAAAGCTTATGCAGTTTAGCTTACTATTTTCCTGCTTAATTATCTATTTAAATAAATATATAATATATGTATATGTATTTTTAGTTTTATGTTGACAAAGTTTACAATTCCTAAAAATGTTTATTATCATTTCTACAAGTTTCAGAAACGTAAAAGACTTTTATCACATCAGTTATCTAAAATTTAGGAAAAGAACCAAAGACATTTTAAAAATAATCTTTAATAGTAAAAATAAAACTAGAAATTAGCCAGAGTTAATGAAAATAATACTTCCCAGACAAGAAAAACCTAAAGGAGATCATCACCACCAAACCAGAATTACAGAAAATGTTAATGGGATTTCTTTAAGAAGCAGAAGGTTGAAAAAAAGAACATGAATATAAATAATAAAATGGCAATAAATATATACCTATCAATAATTACTTTAAATGTAAATGGATTAAATGCTCCAATAG
>NW_017731380.1:6027434-6028754 GCF_001890085.2 Hipposideros armiger | reverse complement strand
CATTAAGACAGACACAGAACAATGGAACAGTATAGAAACCCCAGAAATCAATTGATGTTCTATAACAATTAATCTATGACAAATGAGATAAGGATGTACAATGGGGTAAAGACAGTCTATTCAGTAAATGATGTTGGAAAAACTGCACAGATACACGTAAAAAAAACGAGATTAGAGCACCTCGTCTTACGATATACAAGAACAAAGTTAAAATCGATTAAAAATTAAAATGTTAGATTGGAAAACACGAAAGTCTTAGAAGAAAACATAGGCAGTAAACTTTCTGACATTTCTAATAAATCTTCTTGGGCAAGGGCAACAAAAGAAAAAATAAACAAATGGGACTACATCAAATTAAAAAGTTTTTGCACAGCAAAGAAAACCATCAACAAAAGAAAAAGACAATCTACTTAATGAAAGAAGATAATCACCAATGATACATAAAATAAGGGATTAATATCCAAAATTTATAAAGAATTCAACAACTTAAACCACCCCACCCTCCAAAAATAATATAGTTTTAAAATGGGCAGACCTGAATAGAAATTTCACCAAAGGGGACATACAGATGGCCAATAGACATATGAAAACATGCTCAACACACTAATCATTAGAGAAATACAAATTAAAGCCAAAGTGAAATATCACCTCACACATGTCAAAATGGCTATCACCAATAAATCAACAAACAACAAGTGTTAGTGAGGATGTGAAGAAAAGGTAACACTCGTGTACTGTTGGTGGGATTGCAAATTGGTGCAGCCATTATGGAAGACGATTTGGAGGTTTCTCAAAAATTAAAAATAGAACTACCTTATGACCCAGCAGTTCCACTTCTGGGTATTATTAGAAGAAATGAAAAACACTAATTTAAAAAGATATGCATCCTTATGTCATTGCAGTGTTATTTACAATAGCCAAGATACGGAAGTAACCTAAGTGCCCATCAATAGATAATTGGATAAAGAAATACTGGTACACATATATAATGGAATATTTCTCGGCCACAAAAAGAATGAAATCTTACCATTTGCGACAACATAGATGGACCTAGAGGGCATTATGCTAAGTGAAATATGTCATATAGAGAAAGACAAATACCCTATGATTTCACTTACATATGGATTTAAAGAACAAAATAAATGAACAAACAAAACAGAAACAGACTCAAAGATAGAGAGAACAAATTGATGGTAGCCAACTAGGAGAGGTGTTGGGTGGCTGGGTGAAAAAGGTGAAGGGATTATAAAGTACAAATTGGTAGTTAAAAAATAGCAGTGGGGATGTAAAATACAACATAGGAAATATAGTCAATAATAT
>NW_017731380.1:6022277-6025203 GCF_001890085.2 Hipposideros armiger | reverse complement strand
CTCACCCCCTTCTCCTCTGGTAACCACCATACTGTTGTCTGGGTCTTTGAGGTTATTTGCTTGTTTGTGCCTTTGTTGCTCTTTGTTTTAAATCCCATCTGGTTCTTGTCCCTTTTCCATCTGTCTTATTTCACTTAGCATGATAATTTCAAGATCCACCCATGTTGTTGCAAATTTCATTGCTTTTATGTCTGAGTAATATATATATATATATATATATATATATATATATATATATATATATATATCACATCTTTATCCAATCATTGGTGGAAGGACACTTCAGTTGTTCACATACCTTGTCTATTGTGAATAATTCAGCAAGGATATTTTTAAGCCTGGACTGGAAACACTGTAGTAAAGTTTAGAGAGCAAGTAATAAGGTTTCTGACATATAGGTTACCATCTTATTTTTCATCAAAAGCCCCAGTTAGGAGAGATGAATAAATTACCTGATGCCATGCATGTTGCCAATCAATAAATGAATATCCATTTAAAAATTTTGCTTTAAAGTCAAACTGTTTTCCTTTTATATTCCTTTAGAACTTTCAGAGTTTAACCCCATGTTAGATATTAAATGATGACAGCAGATTTACTGAGGAATAAGAAAAAGAGTTAAAACAGCAGGCTTTGATTTATGGCATGAAAATTAAATAACTAAATTTTAAATTGACCTCAGTGGAAGGTCAACTTACATTAAAAAATTAACAACAGAATTGTAAAACACAAAACAAAATGAACAGTGCTTTACAATTCATGGCACCAATATGCAGACTGCATTGAATGAAAGAATATTCAAAAATTTTGGCATAGGTACTCTTATTTGTAAAGATAATTAGATCCTAAAAAAATGTTTTTTAAAATCAATATTCCCATATTTTTAGGGCACAGCACTTAATGGATTAAAGTAATTTCACCTCTTCAACAAGGAGAGCAAGATATATTTTGACAGCACAAGAAATCCATTGGCCCTCCTGTGTAAAAAACATTGCTTGCATAGCCTTTTTTTCCAATGAATTATTTTTAAAATGATCAAACTGTGTCATATTATTTGTAATGCTATTAAGAATAATATCTAAAGTACTTAAACTAATTATGCCCATTTTGTAAGATTAATTATCATTAATAATTTAACATATTTTATCATTTAAGTCAGTATCCGTTCTGATCTTTAACTTTAGAGAACGCACTGTATATGTACCACATAATTAGGGCTTATGTATCACATAATTAAGGCTAAATACTAGGAAATCAGACTAATGAGACCAAATCAAACTGAATTATTTAAGCTTTTTTTCTTTAATTTTAGAGGTAGAATATTTAGTAATTAAACACTGATTTCATTTTCTTGAACTTGCATGCCTCCTTTGTTTTTGCAGTCCTTTCTACAGAAGTCTTCAACAATGTTTCTCTGAGAAGTGAGGGAAAAGAATCTCTTACTTGCCACAACTGGGAGCAAAATAGTAAACAGAGGCAGGTGGTTTTAGTCTTTTCCCCTCTATGCCCCTTTTCTCTTCCACTCTTCAGTTTCCTGTGGCCTTCATTGTTTGTTTGTTTCTTTCTTTGTTTTTCTGGGATCCAAGGACCTGTCTTCATACTGGAAGCTGCTCAGCTTTCTGTCATGTTACTATATTTCTTTCTTTCAGGGCCTTGCTGCTACAATGGGAAATGCCTAGCTATGAAAAGGACAGCATTATTCAGGATTTAAATATTATAAAGAAATATTTCAGACAGAAGGACTTTTGTGTTCTTCTCACCACTTCACTCTCTCATTCCTTTATTCATTCAGTTAATCATTGTTTGAACACCTGTTTGTGATAGCCATTGTGTGCAAGACTGTTGTTATATATAACACAACTGGTGAGATTTTGGCTATGTGACTCTGATAAACAACAAATAGCATTTGGAGGTGTCATTTCACAAATATTCACGGAGGACTTCCTGTGTTCTCAGGGTAGGTGCTAAGAATAGTGTTGAGTGAGAGAGACAGCAGCTTTATTTTCAGAGTTGATGGCCTCATTGGGTGGACATAAATACATCATTCAATAAGAAACCTTATGATGGAAGAACTATAGTGTCACATGGGAGTCAATGAATGGCGGATTTAATTTCAATTAGGGGTCATAGAAGACTTCCTGTACAAGATGTTAGTTAAGCTAAAGTCTGAAGAATGGTGATAAACTAGGTACACTTGTGTGTATGTGTGGGGATATAGGAAACCTCTGGTTAAAGTTGAATTAGAGAGAATATTCTGAACAGAGAAAACAACATGTGTGCAAGCTGGAAGCAAGAAAGCCCCATGATTTGATCCATAAATAGCAAACAAATTCAGTATAACTGGATTATAGTATTAAATGAGGTGGGAGAGGTCAGTAAAACACAGATCAGAAACTGAGGTATTATATCTAGGTAGGTGCTTTAAGTGGATAGGTTTTAAACTCAATTTCTGATTCCAAAGCCTCCATCATACATGCTAACCTTCTATATCAAGGAAACAAAGAAATTACTTAATTTGATTTTTTCCTTTTATTAAAAAATGATTTCTTAGAAAATTTCTCCTCTCAATGAATTTTAAAATGTACATTTTCATAAAAGCAACTGATGCATCTGCAAACTTCCTTAGCAATAATTACAAGAGGTAATGTTTAAAAATACCTAAGGGAAGCATTTACCCTCTTACTTCATCCCCAACTTGACTCTTTCCTGATAACCTATTTGTTTCTGGGTTTCACTGTCCTCTTTCTCCCCCATATTTAGACCCAAGAAAGCTTTGTCTAGGCAGCAGGGTTTTTTAGACAGGAAACCAGAAGCAAAATGTATGATGCGCTTCAGACAGAAATCAAAGCAGTAAGACACATTTAGAGGCTATTCTTAAAGAAAGTTGCTAAGATTCTGAACTAAGACAGTATGAATAGTAATAGAAAGA
>NW_017731380.1:5898983-6021257 GCF_001890085.2 Hipposideros armiger | reverse complement strand
GTTTAGTGGTTACCAGAGGGTATGGGGAAAGGTAGGTGGTAGGAGAGGCTAAATGGGGTCAAGTATATGGTGATGGAAGGAGAACTGACTCTGGGTGGTGAACACACAATGAAATACATAGATGATGTATTATAGAATGTACACTTAAAACCTATATAATTTTATTGTCCAGTGTCACCCCCAATAAGTTAAATTAAAGAAGGAGAAGGAAAGGGCAAGGGCAAGGGTGAGGGCAAAGAAGAAAAAGAAGGAGGAAGAAGAAGAGGAAGAGGAAGAAGAGGAAGAGGAGGAGGAGGAGGAAGAGAAAGAGGAAGAAGAAGAAAGAAGAAGGAGAAGGAGAAGGAGAGGAAGAGGAAGAGGAAGAGGAAGAGGAAGAGGAAGAGGAAGAAGAAGGCTCCATGTCTAGGGTTTGGAGAGACTTGTGAATTAGAAGTGACAACATGCTGTGAACCAGTTGAGAAATAGCTGGTACCCGATCAAGAAAGTGGGGAGTCAATGAAGATTCAGATCTTATCATCTGAAAGCAATGAACAATGAATGAAGTACTGGTTTTGGGTACATAGTGGATTAAATATTTTCAATGAATTTATTTTATTTATTGAGCTTCCCCCAATGGCAGAAAGCCATCTTTATAGTGTTTTAAAAAAATGTATTTAAATAGCAATTGGATTTGAATGACCATTTCTATTTTCACACAATTAAATAGAGTGAATAAATCACTTATCATGTAGATAAATACCTGCAAATAAGTTGTTTTTACCAGCCTATGTTGAAACCTCAAAGGTAGAATTATTAGCTGATTCCTGAGATATGCTCAATGGTCATCTGGCATTATTCCCTGCTGGCAGAAAAGAGTGACTCTCAGAGTAGCCCTTATCCCCAGTCCATTCAGGTAGTCCCTTGTCAGCAGCTCAGCCCTTCTGAGACCTGTCTGCCTCACTACTGCTCTTTTCCACTCAGTGCTAGCAAGGCTTTGAGGAAATGAAAAATAACTTCTCAGAAGGGTCAGTAACCCCTACATGGGACAAGGCACATACACTACTCCATTGACAAGTCCTGAACCAGAATGTGTTAGGTACTAGCTGCTATAGAAAATCTTGGAAAGAGTAAGAAGTATCATTTCTTCTAAATGTTAAGAATGACGTGAATCTAAATTAGAATACTTCTTGTTTTACCCTATCCATTTATCACTGAAAAAAACGTAAAGTAATTCTTGCAAACATATTTTTGACATGTACTGGTTGTTTCTGATGATCTCAAAATGGACCATTACCTAAAATTGTTTTTCTGTTCCTACTGGGGAAAGAAAATAGGACAATCAGTCCCACAATATTCATCTTGGAAAGCTCAAAATGACATACACAATTTGGACAAGGAGACAAATATAATAATACTTTACAAATGAATCTCTTTTTTTTTCAAAAGTAGATTTGGAAGAAATTATGAATAGAAAATATCTCAAACCTGAGTCAAGGAAATAGAGTTTTTCATTTATCACAAAAACAAATAGTACAGTAATGACATAATTTCCCATAATGTCCCTTGATCCACTCAACCTATTTCACTCATTTTATTATACAGGCCCTTGAAATGTTTCAGCTCTATCCCATCACCTGTCAATTCATGCTTCATTATCCTGCTTCTCAGTGTCATTCAAGGTTGACTTCCTCTACAATAGTCATTCCTGTCCAAACAGAAGTCATGCATGCCATTTCTATGTCCAATGTCAATCCAAAATATGGTTTCCCATAATTAATATTTCAGAAGTCATAGTGAGCTCAACTCTCTCTTCCAAAGAGAGGAAAGAACTCAAACTATCTAGGAAAAGTGAGCCTTCAGTCATTTTACTTTTACTGGAATATGCATTGAGATACAGTGTTTGCTCTACAGTATAATTCCATAGAGTGCTACAAAAAGGACCCTTAATAGTGAACAGTTGGAAACTTGTCGTGCAGTCCTTTCGGAGAACATGGTTGTGAATAAGACAATAAAAGTATCTATGACTTTCCCAGAGTAGAGCCATTGCTTTAGCATCCTGAAGCTTTTTTAAGAACTCACCAGTCTGTCTGACACATGGGACAAGCTTCCAAATTGAGCATTTCAGTTTTAGAATGGCACAGTCAATTTACGATGCTCCTACATGTGGAACAAAGGCTGCTCTGACAGTCCCACAAGGAAGAGCTACTACTATAAACCCATACCATTTCTTTTCTAATCACATCATCACTGGCTACCGACACAGTTTCTGTTCCTTCTGCCACATTCATAGTTAAGTAAAGAAGTAGTCATAATGAAACCAAATGAACAAACATTTAAGTACCCACTATGAGTGAGGCCTATTACCCTTTAGACTTGAGCTCTGTTTTATCTCAATATACTCAAAAGAAAAGTGAGGGTGGGAGAGGTTGTTCTTGAACAAAGTTACATAGACAATAAGTGGTAGAGTCTAAATATTAACCCAGGTCTTGGGTTCCAAAGCCAATATTTTGATTCCTTCACAACATTGTATTCAATACAATTTTTTTGCTGTTCAAAGATCATCAGGTTTAACCTTTACATTTTATGGAAGTAGAAACTGAGGCACAGATTGGGTAAATGACTTAAAAACACATTTTAAGTTAGAGGTTGTGTTAGAGGTTGCACCAACACTTAAACTCGGGATTCCCAGCTCAACTCTCTTCTGTATCCTATTCAACTAAACAGATGATAATAGATATTACAGTAACAATCATCAGTATCATTATCACCATTGCTAATTGAAACCATACTTCTAGTTAACATCAAAACTTCTGTGGAACTACCACATTATTCCCTGTGGTCACATTATCACATGCTTCCTTGAAAAACAGCATATCCAGCATGGACTATGCATCGGTTCAGTGAGACAGTGGTATCATTAGAGTCAGACCTCTGGAAGTCTTTACTTGTAGTATTTTAAGCCTTAACATTTTCAAATATAATTGTGTGTCTAGGATGGACGAGATGGCCTATTTGATCTTCTCAGTTCTCTGAGCTTTGCTAAGACTAGGTTCATTTCTAAACAAACAAGAAAAGAAATACAAAACTTTCATTTGACTGTTGTGATAAAATGCTAATGCCTTCTTTGAGCTTTTTTTTTTTCTTTTTGCAGAGTGGAGGAGAGGATATATATCATTCATCAGATTTTGAAAAGGTTAGCTGTTGTACTGCTTGAGCAATGAATTAGTTTAAGTTACCTTATATCATCAGCCCAAAATATACTGAACATATAGAAACTATATGGAAATAGGGGCATTCTGCATATGTTTGCTTACTTGGTATAGAATGGTATAGTGCATATTCACCTAACCTTCCTCACATAGAGTTATGCAAACATTTCACTGAATTGATTTTTTTTAAAACCAGGCACTATTCCAACATTGAAACTCCATAGGAAAATGGAAATACCAGTGCAAATTTCTATTTTTAATTTAACTATCCACTGATCCAAGTTTGAACTGGAAAACAAAACAAAACAAAACAGGATATTACCATGCAATGGCAATTCTCACAGTGATTGTTGGCTTATAACATCAGTTGTAGATCAGACACAAAGATTAATTTAGGACACATTAATAGAAGAAATTTCAGAGGAACTTGAGCTCAAATTATACCTATCTGTTACTGTTCCAAAATAAACACATCAGGTGACATTTAAATGCAGGTGGTTAACCATTTTAACTGTGCAGATATTTAAGCTATTATAAATATAATTAGAAAAATTAAATTAAATACACTTAATGTAGATTCTAATCCCAGCAGCACTGTTTTTAGCATTATGCTATTTCTATTGTAAATTATAAAATGTGTGTAAGTTGCACAGGTTTGTTTCTGAGTGATAGCTGAACTTGGATAATTAAGTTGTTAACCATGAACTTCAGTGGTCAACATGGTTATATATCTTTGTCTTACACCTGCTCCTCCTCCTTGTTTCCACAAATCTCAGGAGAGGCGGATGAATGGCACTTGACTCTACCCAGCTACACAGTCGACTGATTAGACATAGCCCTGTACCACAGGTACACTCAATTATATGCCTTTCAGAGAGTCAAGCATTTCCTGAAGCTAAAAGTGTTGAATCTGTTGATTTCACACATTTTATACTAGGAGAAAACTGTGATCAAACATATTTAAACCTTCAATTTTATTTCATAACATACATCCTCCTTCTGCTTAACACAGGAGGTAAGGAATTTATTGAGATAAAAAGAATAAATCAACTTGCTTTAAATAATTAAGCTATTAAAAACTGGACAATGACTTCATTTTTAGTAATTAAATCACCTGTGTGTGGAGGGGGTGGGGGGGGGACATGAAGTTAGATTTAAGGCACAACTTGGTGTCCATAATGATACATCCAATATTTAATTTTTAAGGTGTCAAATAGAACAAATTCAGTAAAAGAGTAATGCCAAAACAATCGTATTTGCTGTCATCCTCAAAATAGAAAAGTACTTATTAAGCATTATTCTCAATGCTGCTAATATGGTAAACAAACAAACAAACAAACAAAAACTGTTCAGTGCTGAAGATAAGCCTGAAATCATCAATTGCTGATAAGTATACGCACTCTCCATAAAATAGCCCTTTCTATGGATTGAAACCCAAATATGTTTATTTCTAAAATCTTCATTTATAATATGTATGACAAGCTGGATATCCCTTATATTTCTTTATTCATTATGTTTCTAAATGATGGAGGACAAAGGGATATTCAGCCACCTAAATTTATGCCTAATGTAAGGCAGTCATACATACTTATTTAAATGCATAGTTATTTCAGGAAAAGACCTAAATTGTTCCTTTTTTAAAACTTAAAAATAATTACATATTCTACAGTTAAAAACCTAGATTTACCCTCCACTAACCTTAATATCTTTGGTTTTAGCCAAGAAGCTCTTGAACAATCCTAACCTTAATTTGGATAGCTCTAGAAATGGTAAAATAATATCTTTTAACATGATTATAAAGAAAGGCCTAGCAATAAGCAATGCATCTTAGAAATCAAGGGATCCTTTCCAGGAGCTATTTCCTGACCAATATGGTTAGCAAGTACATTGATTCCTGAATTTTATCTTAAACTAACCACTAAACATTTTATGTCTGCGTTCTCTTTAATGAAGGTAGATGTGATTTCTGAACAAGTTCAGGAAAGTACTTCTTTCAAGCAGGGAAACTGCTTAAATTAATTAAGCTAATTAGGTTAATGAATAATTAAGGTAATTCTTTCACTCATCCTCACAATTCAATCTCTTAGTCATAAGTCTCAAATGGTGGTATTAGAACTCCAAATACAATCATACATTATGTTTCTGTTTAATAGTCTATATCACAATTGAAGCTATATATATTTTTTGTTTTTCTCTTAGTGTATAGCTTGAATAAAAATGGGCTGTCTCTCAAATGCTGAGCATCCTCTAATTAGGAAATGCAAATATCATAAATTAAAAATTAGTCTAGACTAGAGAAGATATTTAGATACAAAAAAATACTCTTAATAATCACTCATTTCAAATATAATACTAATATGTTCATAAGTATTTATCTTTCACATCCTAGGCTCTGCAGAAAATTTCATGTAATCCCTTAACTACCCAAGGAGATGTATACTGTTATCATACTTTTATAATTAAGTAACTAGAGACTCAAAAATATTAAGAGACTTGCCAAAGGTCATATAGGCTGAACAGTAGAGCTTGGATTTGCCTGTTACAAAGGAATTATTAAATACTTTTAGCTCTTGCCTTATTTTTGGAATATAAATGTGGAATTACTTCTCTAAATATATACATTTATATAATATGCGTATTTCCTATGAGTTATTCAACTGGTATGAAATGAAAATTTTGTGAAAATACTCTAGAAAAGCAAGCTTAAACCGACTCAGTCAAGTGATGTGTGTTTTCTGTCTCCTAGACACCTATCCTCTTCAACATATTGTGTACTTATCCAATATTGCATTTTAATTTATATGTAAAGTCACAAAAATTGGATTTTAGAGAATAGAGATATTTTGCTATTTACCTCTATCATCTCAGACATAATTCTGTCAGTCAGTCATCTAACTTCAACTAACCTCTGTCATCCCCCTCACCACTAAGGGGCAATACAGCAGCACACATGTCACTATAATTAGCATGCAGCAGCAATTTTCATTAGGCCAATGATCTCCAATAAGATTTTCCCAAGGGCTGCATTCAGTTATATGTAATAGTTAGGTGGGCCACACATGTATTAGCATATAATTTGCACATGATTTGCATATGCATTTAAAGACTGCATCATATTTCTCTGGATTATTTCAAGTAAAAATGTAATTACTACAACACTGAAGGTTATGATTTCTATTTCCTTGTATTATCCCACCACATCTGACCCAGACAGCTTATGACAGAATAGTTCAGCAGAAAACTAGGAAAAGCCAGGGGGAAGGAATTAGTCAGTAGAGATGGTGAGGGTCAATAGAAACCTTTTGGGGGGCACTAATGATGACTACTGAGAGTACATTGCATTAGACAATTTGTCTCTTTTATAAGGATAAAGGAATAAAAGCACACTGGGTGAACCTTCTAAGAAATGCCTTTCTAGTTACTGCTATATCTTGTTGAGCATCTTTATTTCAAACCTCATTACAGGCTAAATGGCAAATTATCTGTTATCACTTGGGAAATCTCAGTTACCTCTTTATTCTAACAGTGTAGTCACATAAAAACTTTAACTGAGTTTCTTCTAAACCTAATTACTCTCTGTTTTGAACACTAATTTTAAGTAGAGAGCTCTCTATTTCTCTTTAGTGTTTTATACATATGGAACAATCCCACACAACTGGAAAGCCTACTCTCTGCCATGTAAAGGGTTTTCTGGTGCCTTAGTATTGGGTTAGGTAGAGAAAAGTTACAGGAAGGTGACAAGACTTGTACAGGAAAAAATTGGAAATAGTTGGGATTAGGTAAATACATAAACATATATATAGACATATATTTACACATCTTTTAATACGTATTTACTATTATATTTATAAAAAGAATAAATCCCTTCCTCTCTGTCTCTTTCTCTCTACAATGTATTCAAAATCTACATTCCTTTATCTAGGACAAGGATTTTAATGATGATTTGATAGGTGATTGATAGACAGATAGATGATAATAGATAGATGATAGATAAGTAGATAAATAGATAGGTGGATGGGTAGATGGGTGGATGGATGACAGACAGATGATTATAAAAATTTTAACTATTGTATATTAAAAATATAATTTTAGCAAGAAATAGTGCAGTCTTCTTAAGTTCCACCAACATCTCATTTATGCTTTCTTGTTTTAGATCATCAGAATTATGTAGAGACATACAAGCAGACTATTCTTTACCTACCCTGGAGTCCTTTGAACTTCTAGGGTCAGCTAGTAATCAGTAGGTCTTTAATCAATTCTCAGTAACTGACTTGCCCAAGGTCACACAGCTTTTGAGTAATGGAGCCAGGACTTGAACCTATGTCTGTATAACTCCCTCTTCAACCTTTAAAGTTTTTACTGTAGTTATTGTATAATCTTATCTATGTCTATAATAAATAGACATCATCTTCTGTTTCATAAGCAGATCAAACTTAAGTGACTTTCAGTACCTTGCTTGGTCTTACAGTTCACAGAACACATCTGTTATCCAAATACTTAGTTAACATCCTCAACAATGACTAAATAGAAAGGCAATAAAAAGATGTGTTTTTCTGTCTTTTTCAAGTACATCGAATTGTACTGTGATATAGTACCAACAGCAACTAATATATTTGATAGATACATTGTACATTTAGACAAATTGTGCCTAGAATATAGTGAATTCTCTGGAACTATTGCTTTATTGGATGAATAAACAAATGATGAATGCATAAGTGTTACAAAAGGTTAATTTATTGCCATAGAAAGGAGTCTATGATACAGTAAATTAAATGTAGGTTGCAAAACAGTTATTTTTAGTATAATCCCATTTTGAGGGAAAACCTGTATATGTCTGCATGGAAGAACAAATATTAATGCATTCATAGTTATTTACAATATTTCCTTTTTCTTAATTTTATTTTAATTTTGAAAAAATAATGTGTTTTTACAATAAAAATAAGTGTTTTTATGCTTGTTTTTGTTTATTTTAAAAGTGGTCCCTTCTACCACATTTCCATAGTACTTTCTAGAAAACAGTTGGACAGCCTACATTACAATCAGTTTTCCATAGTGTCAATTTAAAATGTGGGCTTACCTTATTATTCAAGAACCTCACCTCATTTCGTTTACTCTCTACTGTTATTTGTATACAAAGCCTCTTCCTTTAAAGTGAAAGTGTTTTAAAGACCAGAAGGCATATTTTATTATTTTTTAAAATTGTATTTATTTATTTATTCAATTACAGTTGACTTTCAATATTATCTTATATTAGTTTCAGGCATACAGTATAGTGGTTAGATATTTATATAATTTATGAAGTGATATCCCGATTAGTTAAGTACCCAACTGGCACTACAGATAGCTGTTACAATATTATTGACTATATTCTCTAAATTGTACCTACCAATTTGTACTTCTTAATCCCTTCACCTTTTTCACTCAGCCCTCTCAAGCGCACCCAGCCCCACCATCTGCTAACTATCAGTTCATTCTCTGTATCTATAAGTCTGTTCTTCTTTTGGGTTTTTTGTTGTTGTTGTTTATTTTCTTCTTTAGATTCCACATATGCATATAAGTGAGATCATGAGATCACATTTGTCTTTCTCTGACTTATTTCACTTAGCATACTACCCTCTAAATATTATATAATAAAAATAAGTGTTTTTATTTTTGTTTGTTTTTTGTATGTTTTAAAAGTGGTCCCATCCATGTTGTTGCAAACATTGAGATTTCATTTTCTTTATGGCTGAGTAATATACCATTGTATATATGTACTACATCTTCTTTATCCGGTCATCTATTGATGGGCATTTAGGTTGCTTTCACACCTTGCCAATATCTGATAAGGAGTTAATATCCAAAACTTATAAAGAATTTATACAACTCAACACCAAAAAAACAAAAAAATCCAATGGAAAAATGGGCAGGGGACCTTAGACTTTTCTCCAAAGAGGACATACACATGGCCAACAGACATATAAGAAGATGCTCAGGGGTGGCCGAGTGGCGTGGTGGTTAAGAGCTGGCTTGGGACACCAGAGGGCCCCGGTTCGGATCCCATATGAGGGCCAGTGACACTGCCCTCTACAGCTAAGATGCTGAATAACAGCTCAACCTGGAGCTGGGCTTCTGTGAGTTGCCAGCGACGGGCAGGTGGGTTTCCATGGGCTACCGTTTGTAGCCAGCAGCCACAGTGAGTGGCTGTCCAGAAGCCGGCTACTGATCTGCCTCACTCAGGCAGAGCGCAATGATGGTGCCAACTTGGGCCAGTGAAGCAACGTCCTCCACATCTAGACTGAAGAACAAAAGGACAGCAACTTGTCTGTTCCCCTTCCCCCAATTCCCCAGCGCTGTTACTATCCCCCAATTCCCCAATAAAAATCTTTTAAAAAAAATAAAGAAGGTGCTCAACATCACTAATCATCAGAAAAATGCAAATAAAAACCACAATGAGATATCACTTCACACCTGTCAAAATGGCTATCATCCATAAATCAACAAACAAGTGTTGGTGAGGATGCGGAGGAAAGGGAGCCCTCTTGCACTTTTGGTGGGATTGCAGATTAATGCGATTGCAGATTGATGCAGCCACTGTGGAAAACAGTTTGGAGATTCCTCAAAAATACTAAAAATAAAAATACTTTGTGACCCATCAATTCCACTTCTGGGTATTTATCTAAAGAAATCCAAAACACTAATTTGAAAAAAATGTATGCTCCCCTATGTTCACTGCAGTGCTATTTACAGTAGCCAAGAAGCCATATTTTATTTATCTCTGAGTCATCCCACCTCTATGCCAACCCTAGTAATGAGCTTGTACATAGCCAATGACCAAAAGATAAGTAATAAATACTTGATAAAACACTTAATTAAAATAATGAGTGTCACAAACAATAAGTGTAGTAGAACTTATATAAAATAAGCATCCTTTTTTGAAAATGAATTTAAAATTAAGAGGAAATGAGTAGCCTAATTTATAATGAACTCTATTTCTATTGGTCATACCATTTCAAAAATATGTCATTGATCACAATTGATCATGTCTATAGGAAAAAAATAAAACATCTAAAGTATTGTATGTATGGTTCATTCTGACCCTGATCACAAATAAGTCATTAATTCAGGATTCATCAAAGTAGTTGTTTTCCAAAATATAAACACTTTCAAAGATTAGGCAAATTATTATGGTGTGAGAAAAATATATGAATACACTTGAATTCATATAGGTGATATAAGAATGTAAAAATCTCACCAATTCAAAAACAAAACAAAACAAAAAACCTCTCATTTTTTTATTGTAGGTTAAGAAATATCTCCACTGATTTTTTTCATAAATAAAAAATACTTGGGCTCAACAGCAAGCAAATTAAAATCATAATAACTTTATATATATCAGATGTAAACCGTACATTGTTTATGCCAACAGAAATTACTCTTTTCAGAATTATCCATGAACTGGGGTTTTCCATTCCAATTTACTTTTTCCTCTTTCTAGAATACTGTTTAAGCTACATATTTGATAAGATCGTATGTGTTCCTAAACCGATGTGCAGTAACAGTTTAACCTTCTAGATAACAATCGTGATAATGCCTGAACCCAGAGGAATATCTCTAATTATAGACGTTTCAGGCACCACAGAAGAGAGTGGAAAAAATATCCTAAGCCAGTTAGATCTATAAGTACTCGGGCTATACTTACTGAGTAGATGCCGTTTGGTAGCAAAAGCTCAATTAATAGTCTTCACAATTCATCCATGTTTGGGTTAGCCTTTAGAGTTTAGCAACCTTGGTGCTAAATAAACGTGTAATCATAGCAGTCAGTCTAAATTTTTCCTTTAATGGCAGACCCAGTTTAATATTCTAAATTCTTGAAATTATAAAGTAGTATAAAAATGAGTAGAAGGCTACATAAACTGGAACTGCAGAATAATTCTTTAAACAAGGTCAAACCATATCATCATTATTCTTCTTAAATCATTCATGTAGTATTTACTATTTATTTATATTACCAAGAATATATAATATACTACAAATTTCAGTACAGCAAAGAAAAAACATTAATCACTTGTAAGGACCTTTTGATAAATAGTTTTTTTAGTAAATTCATTTAGAAAAAATAAATTTTAAATACAAACTTTGAAGTTCCATTTGTACTTTTGGCAGACTCAGTTTCAATTATCTCTAAGTCTAAGTAATTCATATAAATTTCTTGTTCTTCATTAATATTAAGCACCTGAGAAAAATCATATAAGCATTTCAGAATCCAGATTTTCACTAGATAAATAGCAAAATGAAATGATTATTATTCATGATATCAGTTGGCCTCTTTAGATACATACCTAAGATTATAGGTATGTAAATCCACCATGTTTAACCGAGTACATCAGCACTGAAGATTGAATTACCCACAATCCAGGGATAGAAATAATTATATTAGAGCTCATTTCAGACCATGTAGTTCTCTATTAGTAATTGTATTGGGCTATTGAGACACAATCATTAGAGACATAAAATGGTCATTTTGTATATTAGAAGTAAAAGAAAAAATCATAAACCTTTAAGGAGAATTCATAAAATATGTACTTTTGACTCATAGTTAAAACATTGATTAAATTGCACACTACAAAAGAGGGCACTAAAAACTAGGAGTCATTGCCAAGCAGGCCAACTAACAACCACCACCCTCACTTGTTACAAGCATCCACTCACTGATAATGTAACATACACAGGACTTATTTTACCAAATGCACCTAGAAAACAATGATGCTCTCCATTTGGAGAGCAACTTGACAGCCAACGAGCAACCCTGAACGAGGAGAAATGGTGACTGTTGCCCATATTCTGGGACTCAATATTTTCTTGAGAAACTTCAGAGATTTCTAATTAACATTAACGTATTATGTACTTTGCATAATAAATATGCTTATTAATTATTTTAAGAAAAACATATGTAATTGGACAACATTTTTAAAGCTTACATATTGTTTTACTGTATCTGTCTCTAAACCTTGGATTTAGGTTGTATTATATTGGTTCCACATAAACCTGTATAGGTAGTTGCTTCACATGCATAAACTTTTTTTTATTTACTCCTCACAACAAAGCAGTGTGAGAACTATATTATTCAACTCATTTAAAGTAGAGAAAACTGAATCACAAAAAGGCACAGGAATTTTGCCTAAGGTCACACAGCTAGCAAGTAGCAAATTTGGGATTCAAACCCAGATATTCTGCTTAGAAGGCCCATATGCTTATTTCATCAGCTCCAAAGTTCACTTTGAACAGTGTTAAGAAAAGTTATTACTTCTTATTTCTTACAAAGTCCAGATATTTAAATGTTTAATATCTTCTCTTGTTTGCAAAAGAAAATTGAGGTAATGTAAGAAGTCCTGTGAATAGACGCTTTATCAATCACCTCCCCAAATACCCAATCTTTCTTCATCCAACCCCTTAAGTGGTGATTATGTGGAAGTGAGTTAATAGAATTGACCCATCCTTTCTGATGCTAAAGGAAAGAAAAAGGGTACATGGTCCATTGGATAATAATTTATTGTACACAAATGTTTACCCAGCACACATTAAAGGGTAAAATGTGATCTCCATAAAAATAAAGATGCCACTAAAAAAAAGTCATAATTAATTATACCACATATCCTTTAGGCAAATTAGTTTTTAATACCGAGGACTTATGAACTACCTCCACGAATTACAGTTCAGTCACATCAGACTTAGTAGAACTTAGCCTCAGGAATGTTGTCTTCAAAAATTAAAGTATAAACCAGTGTAAGCATGAACATGACAGAGCTGAGCCTGGACCACATATCAAATTCCTACAGTGAGTTTTAGAGTACTTTCCTGTGGAAACATATAGAACAGGCAATCACATATGCAATATAATTTCAGAAATTTAGAAGAGCTGCATGGCCCCTCTAGGCCCCTCTTAAATAAGACATTGACATTACCCACAGGTTGACTTATCTAAGTCCTGCTCTCATCCTGACCAGATTTAGAATGAATTAACTTATTACATTTCTAATACTAGATTTTAAATGAGGAGTTTCATTATTATTCCCAATTTTACAAAGAAGAAAACTGAGGCTCAGAGATATTGAAGAACCTGGCTATGGTATGGCCATGCAACCAGTAAATGGCAAAGCTGGTATTCAAGTTCACATCTGGTAACTTTATAATATAAAAGAAAAATTTTAAAAGTACTAATTGCTGATGATGTCTGAAATTGGCTGTGCTTCTAAAGAGCCACACACTCTGGTCTGATCTTAACTGTAGCAAAGATGGCCTTCTTTTTTTTAATGATTTTTTATTAAAATACAGCTAACATACAATATTATATTAGTTTCAGGCATATACCATAGTTATTCAACATTTATATACCTAAAGAAGTGGTCACCATGATAAGTCCAGCAATCACCTACAATTGTACCATGCTATCATAATTTTATTGACTATGTTCCTTAATGCTGTAAATTACATTCCCATGACTTATTTGTTTTATATCTGGAAATTTGGAACTCTTATTCACCTTCACCTTTCATCCCCTTTATAATTTTTCAATTACCATTGACATTCAATATTATTTTATGTTAATTTCAGGTGTACAGCATAGTAGTTAGACATTTATGTAATTTAAGAAGTGATCCCCTGACTAGTCTCATACCCACCTGACACTATACATAGTTATTACATATTATTCACAACCCCATGACTATTTTGTAACTACTAATGTGTACTTCTTAATCCCTTAATATTTTTCACCCTGCCTTCCTAACCCCTCCCATCTATCACCCTGATAAATCTAGTACCCATCTGACATCATATGTAGTTATTACAATATTATTGAATGTATTCCTTATGCTACACCCTACATCCCCATGACTACCATGTAACAATCAATTTGTAATTCTTAATCCCTTCCATTCTTTCACCTGCCCCAACCCTCTCGCATCTAGCAACCATCAAAATGTTCTCTATATCTATAAGTTTGTTTCTCTTTCATTTGTTTGTTTATTTTTATTTTTTTTTTTAGAATCCACTTATAAGTGAAATCATATGACATTTGTCTTTCTCTGTCTGACTTGACTACACTGCGCACAATACTCTCTAGGTCCACCCATGTTATTACAGATGGCAAGATTTCATTCTTTTTTATGGCTGAGTAATATACCATGGTATATATGTACCACCTCTTCTTTATCCATTCATCTAGTCAGGGACAAGCATATCTTGGCTACTGTAAATAATGCTGTGAACATAGGAAGCACATGTTTCCTCAAAGTAGCATTTTGGGTTGCCCTGGATAAATACCCAGAAGTGGGATTACTAGGTCCTGCTTGGTCTCTTGTTTTAGCCTTTGTTTTAAAGTTTATTTTGTCTGGTATAAGTATTGCTACCAGGTTTTCTTTCTTTATTTCCATTTTCATGATACAACGTTTCCCATCCCTTTACTTTCAGCCTGTGTGTGTCTTTCAATCTGAAGCGTGTTTCTTGTAGACGGCATATGTAAGGGTCTTGCTTTCTTATTTATTCAGCCACCTTATAACTTTTGATTGGAAAATTCAATCCATTTACATTGAAAGTAATTGTTAATAGATATGTAGTTATTGTCATTTTATTATTCATATTTTTTATCTCTCTGTCTTTTTTTTGTCTTAAAAAAGTCTCTCAAACATTCTTTGTAATACCTGTTTGGTGGTAATAAACTCCTTTAGCTTTTTCTTGTCTGGGAATCTTTTTATTTGTCCTTCGATTCTAAATGATAGCTTTGCTGGGTAGAGTAATCTTGGTTGCAGGTCCTTGCTTTTCATCACTTTGAATGTTTTATGCCAAACCCTTCTTTTCTGCAAAGTGTCGATTTAGAAATCAGCTGACAGTCTTATGGAAGATCACTTGTAGGTAATGAACTGCTTTTTTCTTGCTGCTTTCAAGATTCTCTCCTTGACTTCAACCTTTGGCATTTTACTTATGATGTGCCTTGTTGGCCTCTTTGGGGGTCATCTTGTTTGGGTCTCTCTGTGTTTCCTACACTTATATGTCTATTTCCTTCACCAGGTTAGGGAAGTTTTCTGTCTTTATTTCTTCCAATAGGTTTTCAATATCTTTCTTTCTTTCTTCTTCTTCCGCTATCCCTATGACATGAATATTAATATACTTGATGTTGTTCCAGAGGCCCCTTAAGCGACCCCCATTGTTTTGTATTCTTTATTCTTTCTGATGTTCTAATTGGGTGTTTTCTGCTACTTTATCTTCCAAATTGCTGATTTGATTCTGTGCTTCATCAAACCTATGATTGATTCCCTCTAATATATTCTTTTTTTTTTAAGATTTTTATTGGGGAATTGGGGGGATGGCAACAGTGCTGGGGAATTGGGGGAAGGGGAACAGACAAGTTGCTGTCTTTGTTCTTCAGTCTAGTTGTGGAGGACGTTGCTTCACTGGCCCAAGTTGGCACCATCATTGCGCTCTTCCCGGGCGAGGCAGATCAGTCACCGGCTTCTGGATGGCCACTCACTGCGGCTGCTGGCTGCTCACGCTGGCTGCTGGCTACACACGGTAGCCCATGGCAGCTCACTGCCACAGGGGCTACAGCCTACGCCATCGCAGGTGACTCACAGCAGCCTAGCTTGAGGTTGAGCTGTTGTTCAGCATCTTAGCTGTAGAGGGCAGTGTCACTGGCCCTCATATGTGGAATCCGAACCGGGGCCCTCTGGCGTCCCAAGCCAGTTCTTAACCATCGCGCCACTCGGCCGGCCCCTCTCTAATATATTCTTTATGTCAGTTATTATATTCTTTATTCCTGACTGGTTCTTTTTTTATGTCTCCTGTCACTATTTTCATGTTTCCTATCTCTTTGTTGAACTTATCACTGAGATTAGTGAGCATCCTTATAACCGATGTTTTGAATTCTACATCTGGTATATGGCTTGTCTCCATTTTGTGTAGTTCTTTTTTCTGGGGTTTTGTTCTCTTTTTTGGGGGAGGACATGCTTTTTTGTCGCCCCATTTTGGCTGTCTCCCTGAGTTTGTTTCTATGTATTAAGCAGGGCTGCTATGTCTCCTGGTCTTAGTAGAGTGGCCTTATAGTAGGTGCTCTGTGGTGTCCAGTGGTGCTGTCACCCTGGTCACGTGAGCTGGGTGCTCAATGTGTATACTTTGTGTGCATTGTGTGTTCCCTTTTGTTGTAGTTGAGCCTTGATTGCTATTTGCAGATCAGTAGAAGAGATTGACTCTCTGGTTGATTGGTGTGACAACTGGCAATAACTATAGTGGAGGAGTGATTGTGCAGGGGTTCACTCTACAGAGCAGGATTCACTTTATCAGGGCTCTGGTGCCTGCCCAGTGTGCCATTTGGATGGGTCATCCTTGGATGCCACTGGGTGATGTTCCACCTCGATTGAAGCTGGTCACTGGGTATGCCAGCCCGGGGCCTCCTGGAAGAAGACCCACTGCAGGCCAAGTTCAGCTGCAGCTTGTGCCCTTCCCAGGGCCACCTGGCATGCACCACAAAACAATCCACAGGTGGCCACCACCTATGTTGTGTTTGGAAGTGCTGCAAGAGGCCAAGCTGTAAACCAAATCTGGCTTTCACTAGTGCTGGGCTTAGGGTTGCTCAACCAGAGGTACAGGACACATCGAAGCTAAATGCTGCTCATTTGGGTTTTGTGAACCTTTGAGAGATTTTAGGAAAGTCTGTAGCATAAGCCAAGTTAGGCCCATTGTATGGAAAAGCCACTGGAAGCAGCTTGGGTGTGCCCAAATGTCAGTGGGGTGGCACCCCAAAATCATCAGGGCAGGGTGAATGAATGGTGTTAGCCATGTTGATGGAGACTCAGACATTGCTGCTCCCTTGTCTGCACACAAGAAAAGGGAGGTCTCAACAAATAAATATTGGCATCCACCAGCTCCCCCATCCGGGAGAAAGCTGTTCCTCCAGCTCTCATCCTGAGGCCAGACAATCCATTCCTCTCCATATATCCTGGTGCCTTTCAAGCTGGCGGCCCAGTACTGGAGCTCAGCGTGTGTATCCATGAGTGAATAAATCTGCATACAAGCCTTTTAGAAAGAGCACCTGAAGCATCACCCACCATCCATTTCCCTGAGGCACAATCTCCGCTGGTTTTCACAACCAGAAGTTATCGTGACTTCTCACCCTGGCACTGAAACCCTGGGCTGGGGATCCTGGTGTAGTTCTGGGACCCCTTGCCTCACAGCCGAGATATCCCTCCTCATTTTTTTTTTTTTTTTTAGCTGAGCCATCCTGCCACCTGATGGCAGCTCAGCTCTGTCCAGGAATCGAACGGCAACCCTGTTTCTCAGAGCTCACACTCTTGAGCAAGCTCTTAACCAACTGAGCCACTCGGTTGGCCGTCTCCTCATTTTTAATGGTCACAGGTGGCTGTGGGACCAACTTGTTCCACATCTCTAGGCCTCCTACCCATCTTGAGGTGGCTTCTTCTGTGTATCCTTAGTTGTAGGACTTCAGTTTAGTTATATTTCAGGTGATTCTTAATGATGGCCATTCTGTAGTTTACTTGTAATTGTGATATGATCATGAGAGGAGGTAAACACATCATTTGCCTACTTTACCAGCTTGATCAGAAATCTCAAGATTGCCTTATTCTCATAGCAGGGGTTTAAGTCTCAGTTTTTTCCAAGAATTCCTTGTCCTGAACCTCAGCCCTCTTAGCTAGAGCACTAGCTAAGCTTTTTAAGATGACACATTTCTATTGTTGATCTCCCTAGACACCTCCCAGGTCCTATTAAGTTCCTCCTGAGTTTAACAATTGCCTGTCACTTCGACTCTTCCTTTCTAACACTATTCCCGGAAGTAGCAGTGAGATCAATATTTAAGAGTAAATGAGAAGGAATAAACAAATTTTAACTATCTCATACTTAAATCAGACTAAATCTAGATAAGAAAATAAAAACACTTTCTATTTGAGTAGGACTTGATAGTTTATGAACCTCATTTCTTATAAGAATTTACCTTGACAATAATTATTCCCATTAACTAGATAAGGAAATTGTGGAAAAGAAATGGCTTACTTTAAGACTGTTTGCCTTATAAAGGCCAAAATTTTGGACCATTCTTAGGCATTGCCATCCATTTGACTGACATGAAATCTTAAATCATAAATCTACTTTTTAAAGTAAATTATTTTAATTTTATTTTATATCTAAATATTCTTGGTGGTACTTTCCAACTAAATTTATCATCTTGCAATTTTTAAAAATATGTGTGTAAACACAGTTTGGTTATATTCTCAGTGTCTACTACTTGTGGAAGAACACGTTGAATGCAAAAAATACTTCTATTGGCTTTTAATTTTCAGAGAATATGTGAATCTCAAATAGACTGCATTTTGCATTCTGGAAAAAATATTTAGTGTCAAGTTCTATTGCATTTAACAAAGCTGATCTTGTGCTCTCTTGTTCATCACTACAGAGGGCAGCAACAGACAGCAGAGCTCCTTAGCATCACAGAGGAAATGTTAGATTTCCCTAGTAAATAAGAGGGCTAAAGACAAAGTTATGCTTTAATCACTCCAAATTTTCTTTTGACTTTATGTTTTTTAACATTAATCACATCTATAAACTTTCATATAAGGTATCGGACAAATGGTTATAGAAAGTACCAGGAAAGACTAGATTTTTTTCAAAAGTTGAATCTAAGACATTTTTTTAATTACACCAAAACCAACATTAAACAATAAACAGACTATGTGTCACGCAATGTTGCAACAAGTAAATTTAGTCTGCATTTTTTTCTGGTTATTTCTCTTACTCATAGATATTGTTTTCTTTAAATCTCAGTTTTAGCAAGTGAAATCACTTTATATGAAACATTTATGATTATTATAAAAACTGTCTTTGTAAATTGCCTAAATTTGTTTTTAGTAGGTAAGAACATTAGATGCCATGGTTTTACAATAGGAAGATTTACCTGCAAAGGGCCTGTGGGAAAGAAATGGTTGTGAATAGCAGCTTGCAAAGATAAGGACTGCACTTGCTTTTAGCTTGGTTGCACGGGCCTAAAGGCTGATTGTACATGCAAAGGATGGCAGCAAAGGTCTCATGATCAAAATGGAAGAAATGACTGACAACACAGAGCTACTTCAAAGGAACTAATGGAATAATTAGTCCCAAAAAGACCAAAAAGACTGAAGAATTCATGATGTCATAAAAAGCAGAGCTACTTAAATTGGATTAGAAAATAAAAATGACATGAACATTGTAAATATTCACAGATCACATCATTGACGTGTAATGTGCCGTTAAATGATGTCAAATTAAAGGGGAAATTACATGTGTTAGAACTAGGACGAATAAAGAGAAGACATTTAAAGATACATGGTCCTTCAAGTGAAAATTCCTAACATATATTACATAGATGATCATCACCCAGACAGTGAAACCGGGTGAATGAAATGTAAAATTAAATATTGGGGGAAAGATACTGGCTAAAAACAACTCATTTTCATATATCATAAATGGCAGTGAACTTTAGATTTCAGAGGAGCTATTTTGGGAATTTATTTTATACAAAGCAAACCCAAATATAGTTATAGTAAATAACTGATAAAGACATTAAACTCTTAAAATCTGTTAGTGTCAGCCCTAAGTATTGAATTAGTATGTAGGTTAAGGAAAGAATACCTAGGTCCATCTTAATCTGCATGTGCTTAGTGTTCTCTTGCTAATTATGCATGTTGTTTGAATGACTTCAATGATTTTGTACTTGTTTTGAAACTTATATAAGTGATAAAAAGACAAACAGGAACACTGTATGCAGCAAGGGTAACATCTGTTCTCTCCCTGCATCTCCCTAATATCTCTTGCTGAAATCACTTACATTATTAACACATAACTTACCTGAATTTCACACATAATTCAAATACTTCCAAAATGCATTGATACATGGGTAATGCAGAGCAATTTACAAATGTTTAGCAAAGCAACATTTTCATTCCGGACACATCTCATTTTCTACAAATACTTAGAACGTATTAAATAAAATTCATTCACCTTTTAACTGACATATTCTTTCCCATTTATCTATTTTTACTGTCAGTAAGTTCAGTTTTACCTGAATCTTCTGTCCTATTATTGAGATAGCAAGTACCTCTCTTATATTGAAGCTTATTGTTAATAACATTCAGCATATTGCACTATAGTCATAGTACCTCAAATTGACACAAAAAGCAAAATCCAAATAAATAGCATATATTATATTTCTTCAACTGATCACATATATTAAAACTCACATTTTCAGCGCCCAATAGGATTTTCTCCATTCTTGAAAGTTCCATAGGTTTCTTTATTATATATCTGAAAAGGTAAATGAGTTAAGCAAAAACAATGTAATTTGGGTTTCAATGAAATATTCACGAGTGCTTTATCAATAGACATAATCTCCTGTTTTAAATGAGTTTGTTTAAGCATTTCACAAAACACGTGGAACTTGATCCAGCTGCTTACATTCCCCACAAAAGAAGAGCAAACTTTCACAAAATATGATCTGGTAAGCTGTGGTTGTGTGTAAAATGGTGAAGAGTATTTCTGTCCCTTTCATATGTGGTTCTAGCAAAACGTGTAAAATAAAATGCTCATTCCTGAAAAGGCAGAATAAAACACTGTGTATCAGAGGGATGGAGTTCTTCTGTTGTGGCACAAGCCAATTAATTCATAGACAGAAAAATAACATGCTCAACTATTGCAAATCGGCATATAAAATGCTCAGTTCTTTTTCATCCCAAACCAAAGGCTTCACCTATATGGAAGAGCAGAGAAAATAGATTACTTGCTTCTTCTTTTAAGAAAAAGAGAGGAAATCCACTATGAACCAGGTTTTGTGCTAGTCCCTTTTATATATGTAACTATTGTTATCCTCATAATAGTGAATAAATGGGATCAGAGAAATAAGGAAAATATTCAAGTTCAGCCGTACAAGCTAATTATAAAAATAAGACTTCAACCCATTTTCCCTGACTTCAAAGTTGATCTTTTTTTAACAGACTTAGGAAAATCTCATATTCTAGAACCACTATGTGGAAGAATGAATTCTACAAAAAGACAGAATATTGGCCAGATTTGAGAATAAAGTTTTGGCGCCGGTCCCAGAAACTCCTACCTTATGGAAATCCAGTAGTATCCATGATTAATCCAGAGCTGCATGGCTTAAAATGTATATCTTTACCATCAACTGCTCTTTGATCTTCTGCAAGTCACTTACATTCTCTGTGCCACAATTCTCCATCTGTAAAAACACAATAATGATAATAACAGTCCTGCTTAAGGCTGTTCTGAGAATTAAAGCAACTATTTATACAAAGAACTTAGAGCAATCCTTAGCACACAGTAAATGTATCTTAGGTCATTTTAAGTAAAATAAATTTACAATTGGAAGAATTAATAACATTTTCATCAACACATCTTAGAAATATAAGAAATTAAATTTGCAATTGCTGTGTGGAATTTAAGAGTCTAACTTTGGGTGAGATATGTTTTAAAAAGACCATTGATAAGAACAGTGGAGAAGAAATATAGAGAAACATGAAAATATAAGAGAATGTAAATCAAATGAATGATTATAATTGCTATAACATGTTATTTAGAATTAATCATAAACACTTAAGTATGCTTTAAATTCCCAGTACTCTACTGAAGAGAAATATTCAGATTAGGTTTGTATTGCTGAAACTAACTAAATCACAGACCTAATATTTTTCTAGAAGCAGCTTGAAGTTTCTTGGTATACTAGTTTGATCTTTATTTGAAGGGGGAAGCATACAAAATTGGGTTCTCCATTTATTCCTCCTCCCTGCTTGAGAAAGGGGAAGAAAAAAGGGAAAGTTCACTCTAGTAATGGTTAATTTTTTCAAAGTGCTCTGAATATTTTAGATAATCAGTGTAGACTGTACCAGTGTGCCAGCTTTTGAAGGATTAATAAATCTATTCTGAAGATTCCTACTGCAAATGTGGCAGGTGGGAAGGGTATAGATGGCCTAAGGTAAAACCCTTGACAAGACAGAGGATATCTGGATTCTGAATTGGCCTAAGCTATGACAAGTGATTGTAAATTTCCTTTTGCAGTCTATAATCTTGTCAGAAACTAATGCAATTCTTTCTGTTGCAATTTTCATTAATATTTAGACTAACTTTAATGCAGAAAGTGGGCTGAATACTGGGTATAAATGATTTTATTGACTCAACCAGTAGATAGCTTTGTAGTTTTACCAACAATTTTAAGCCAATTGCAATGATTTGAAAGCTAATATTATCAAAATAATTTTAAACACTTATTCTTATTTATATTCTCTGAGAGTTATTTTCTGAGTAACATCATATCTCAAAGATACATAGTCCTGTAACATAGTAAAATATTCCTACATTTTATCACATATATCAGTAACTAAATAGATCTAAATAGTGGTCTCAAAAAAGCAATCTATATATAACAACAGTATCATTTTGTTTAAGTAAATTAAACTTTTCTAAACATTTTATGAGGAGTGTAACTTAACAAAGAATATTTTATTTTTAATTAATATAGACACACAGTGGAGGAAATAGTCATAAACAATTTGGACTTACTATGCAACATTTGAGAAAAGCTGATAAAGCTAGGGTATCAACCATAAAAAGCAATTTTTCTATCTTCCGAAAAAATGCAATGAAAACAAGAAACATCCACTTGTGTTCTAAAGCATTCCACCACCACTACCACCACCCACAGGAGAAATTTACTCATAGGAGATTACTATGTAATTTATTTTATCACAATATCAAGATTAAAAGTCCCAAATAATGAAAATGTTTGAATAATTTTCTCAAGGTCTTTTATAAGTCGTATTCCTGATTCCTTGCTTCTATGTTATCTTCATGACAATGTATCTTAAGAAATGCTAATATAGATTCATTTAAATTGATTGAATAGAGTTCCACACAACAAAATAATTTTCATATAAATATGTTCAAAACAAAAAGGAAGTTAAGAAATAGGTCTTTATTTGTAACAATTCATATTAATATTTGAGCTAAGAGTATTTCTAAATATATGTGCAGTTCACTGAGGCAAAATGTGCATTTTTCTCTCAATAGTGATTAAAGAAGTTCAATGACATTAAAAATCATTTAACAAAAGAAAGTATTTAGTCTGGAGTCTTGAAAGCAAAGAAGGATGTGATAGCTTTTTACAGGGATTACAAATGGGAGGCTTTCCCTGATGGATTAGCACTAGAGATACAGAGGGGAATGTTTCAGTTTATCATTAGGAAAAAATTTACAAAGATGGCACAAGATAGCTTCAGAAACATTCAGGATTGTTTTTGCTTTTTTTTTTTTTTTTTTTTTTTTTTTTTTAGTGTGTGTTTGTGGTGGTGGTGGGGATGTGGGGAGGAGGATGATTGTGTTATTTTTCCCAATTGCAACTCTGAAACAATCTCTCCCTTAGTCAAGAGAATAGACCACTTACTTTGTGCAAATTGCCTTGGCCACTGTCATGAGAAGACAAAATTTAACTGCTGTAAGCAGCCTCTTTCATTCCAGCACTACAACTTTTTTCCCTTGTCTTCATTCTCTCTTTGCTCAAGCAAGCTATACTTCTTTGATTTGAACTTGTTCTACTTTGAACTTTCACTTCACTTTCTTAACCCTTTAAAACCCAGGCGTATTTCTCTGCCCTAAAAAAATGTCTTCCCTTTTCCTTCTCAAGACATCACCTTATTTTTGGTTTCCCCTTTATTTGCCAAACATTTACAATTGTCCTCTTGAGTCTCTGCTTACACAACTCACCATCATCCATTCTCCTGAAATGTAAATTTCTTCCCACCACTGTGTCAAAAATACTCTCATGGGAGTTAACAAACCATCTAGGCATAAGTTTCAAAGTAAAATAGATCCTTGTTCTATTCTTCACTACTTTCCTTATACATGCTCTCTTCCTGATTCCCTCATTTTTTTTAATAGCATCACTATCCTCGCACTCAGAATTGCCTTGGATTTTTTGTTCTCCCTTACCCTCTCTTCCTTGACCAGGTTCCAATACCAACCTATAATCAAGATTAATACTTTCCATTTCCTTTCTTCGTAGGATGAGGTTATTGTCCTGAGGAAAGCATAGAAAATCTGGAAGAGAAACTTCAAGAATTATGATGAGGTAGTCAAGAATAAAATATAAAACTGCCAAGAGATATTAGACTTAACTGAAACAAAAAGAAACTAGAAACTAAGGATGTATTTTTTCACGCTCCAATGAATGTTTGCCATTGGATATACTGATCAGTAGAAACCCAACGTTATGTTTTTCTCTGCATAATAAAGACTTTCTAGGAAAAAAATGAGGCGTGGACTCTAAAGTAATGAACTTCCATGCTTTCTTATGTGGTCCCTTTCTTAGGGCAGATTCAGTTTTGGAATATGGCCTTACCTTTGTTGCTGATTCCAATCCCCAAACCTCTCTCTACAGGAGTGTTACCTACTATGTTACATACCTTTTATTACCAAGCAAACTACGTGGAACTGAATTTGAACTTTCAACTCTAGTTGGAAGGATTTGTGTTAGATGTTGTGAAGGCTACACTGATCAGCTAGGTTGTATGATGAGGCTGATGGGTTCAAGTCATGCAGCTTTGGAGCTTTTTGTTTTATTCCATTTTCTATTTTTAGAGAAATAGTCAATTAAATGTCGAAGATATAGTCAAAATCCACTTTTTAGATAAAGCATTTTATTAAAATGTCATGCCAACCTCATCCTAGTTATACACAATATAGATAAAACATTCTTCTAAATATTTAAATATTTTGAGCATTAGAGAACTTGGTTTATCCTATCATTAGATCATCTACTTCGTTGCTGATAAGTATTTCTACAGTTTTAGCCTACTTTAGAATTTAGTCATAAATTCAACATTGACTCTGCGTTAAGTATTTAGAAATAAGAAATAAGTCGACATTGTTGGAAATGTATATACTTTTATTTTATTTCTCTTATTTTTTCTTTTACATTAGTTCCTAGGGATATATCCTCCCAGTATTGTGCTCCTACAGACTACCCAAAAAAGAGATATAAACATATTTTACACAGAATTGAACAGTAAAAAATAATAAGTAGGTAAAACATAATATCTCCCAAAATGATTATTCTAGAGTCACCATTTTATCTAGTTCCATGATTAAAATATGCCTCATAGATTTTCTGAATAACAAATCACATTACTTAAATTAGAAATACTGCAACTGGTATAAACATAAACTATATTTAGATATTTTTAAAAATATTTTTAAATATTAACACATTTTTATTGATTTTTGTTATAAATAAAGCTTATTGCAAAAGAAATAAAAAAACAAAAAAGGTATATTTTTAAAGAATATAAACTTGGATAAAATTAATTTCATTTACTGTGGTTACTGCTTATTGACATACAGAAAATTGATAGCATTTAATAGTTGTCATCTGGTTTGTTTAGTATCACATAGTTAGAGCCAGAGTCAAGACAGCTCTTAAAAAGAATCTACTTACTTTCTACTCAATAAAGGTTTCTAGAATAAAGCAGAGAGGAGGCTCAACAATAACCTGAGAATTTAATTTACCCTACAATTAATTTGCATGATTTGGGAATGGGAAAGTGTTGATTTTCTTAGGTACAGGGATTGCTGTATGAATTTCTCACTTATGAATTCTATTCTTCTTATAGTCTTATTAAATGGAAACCAAGTAAGGAATGCAATGGAAATTCTTAAGCACAAAGATTTTCAGGGACATAATATTATTTCAGAAGTTAAGATTGCCCTCAGCTTATCTCCAACAATTGACTTTCCCTCAATCTAAAGTGAAATCTCTCAATTTCTCTCTTCCCTCACACTCTAATTGAGCTTTTGTAAAACTGCTAGTGTTGTCTTCCTGAAAGAATAAGAAAAAAACTGAAGAGAACAAGAAAAAAATAAATTAGGACAGATGTCACTCCACTGATCAGGCATACAAGGTGCTTTAAGCTTTTTTCCCATTCTTGTTTCATCAGCTATCACAGTGCTCCACATTTCCAGGATTCAGCAACACTAGCAAGTCTTCTCTTGCCAGAAGACACATGTTTTTTTATACTCTAATACTTTTTCTTTTCTTATGTTTTTCATTCATTCCAGAATACCTCTCCCTCCCCCTATTTATCTCTTATTTAATTAAGAACTTGGTCAGATGTAACTTCTTTCACAAGACTTTTCCTAATAGCTAAGATAGAATTTGTTGTCCCCTCCAATGTCCTTATTGCAACCTGATTATAAGCTCCTTCAGAGCAGAAATCATATCATGGTTGATAAGAAATACTTCCTAGGTTTAATTAAATTGAACTTCAGCTTCATATAAGATAAAACTTTCTCCATGCAGCATTTTCTGATCATCTACTAAATGTGACTTCTTTCCTTGAGTGCTATTGTCTTCATTCTTTTATGCCACTGACTTTATTCTTATATTGCAACTAATATGGAAAAATATAGCTCCCAATATACATCATAAAATGCTTGGTGGCAAAAATACTATGTTTTCTGACATGTACTTTAGAGTGAATTGCATGTTATAGGTGCTAAAATATTTATTAAATAGGTTTTTTTCAGAAATCTTCAAATATTTATGTATCAGTATTAAAAATCCCTACCCTCAAATCTACATGGTTAAATTAAGCATCAACTTTGTCACATTATGTGATCTTTATAGGATCCTAAACATAAAAAATATAACAAAAGTTTGAGAGTGGGTATATTTAGATATCACTATAAAATTCAATGTATTTCATCTGTTATTTTTGAATTATGTATTACTTTATAATTAAAAATATAAACATTTTGAAAATTGGGTATATAGTCTTTACAACAGGATTGCTATCAGGTCATTTGAGTCTCATAAAAGCTCTCCCCTAAACTTAGCATATTAATGATATAATTAGATCCAAAAAACATGACTAATTTATGATCAGAAAAGACAAATTTTACCTACCTATGAGCAATTTAAATGGCCTTTCCCTCTCAATATAATGCTATTCTCATTATTAAAGAATCAAATCATTCTTGAATACTTTTGAGGTAAAAAAATAATGAACCAATTCTGTTTTACTCAACAGAGAAATAGTACAATGTGTTATTGTAATCCGACTTGTATCCTACTTGTAAAGCACTGGGAATTATTATTTTAAATTATGATGTTAGATTAGATTTTCTGCAGCTTAGTATATTGTAATGTAATATAATTGCTAAATGCAAATGAGATACTGTACAGCTTTTCCATAGAGTTGTTCATGAAAGCCAAGCATTTTACATATTACAGTGAAGTGCATGTTATTAAGAAACAAATTATAATGAAACTTAATTTAGTATGATGACAAGATACTGTGTCTTTGTAATGACTGACAGTACTATTGGGTATGTATACAGAAAATCTACCACCTGCCCCAAAATTTAACTATCAATATCATTAAATATGCCAGGAGTGATAACACTGCACTTTTAAAGATTTTCACTTGCTCCCGTTGCTTCATGTCAGGATTGCATTTGAAAGTTATTTTAGCTTCTAAATACTGCCTTTCAACTTTCAACGTAAGAATCTCTATCTCATTCATCTGTAATTAGTTTAATTACTAATTACTTTATGAGATGTGAATATCTTGTGTTTCAACTGTATTTTAAATGAATAAGAACAACAACCATAACTTCCTAGACCAGAGTGGATTTGGAGTCAACCCCAAGATGGGGAATTAATTTACTCTCCTTACAGATCATTTCCTTTCTCTAAAAAATAGCCTGTACCACACTAGAGTCTCTTAAAAAATTAAGGATTCTATGAAATATGATCTAATAATTACTTAGGAAAATAATTGTAAACTGATTAAATTAAGTAACAAAATTATTAGAAACCAAGATTCTATGGTGGGTGGGGGGCATATAAATGCACAAACAATGAAATCATAAACATTGGCACTATTTAAGATCAGAGCATTCCTTGAATTCTCAAAACAATCCTGATAGTTGATGGGGATAAACCATGTAACTGCCATCCAATCACACTGAGACATTTGGCCCTGCCTAATGCAGCCCATCTTTATACAGATTGAGGGGAGATGGTCATTGGGAGGACAGAATGGTGAAACCACAGCAATTAGCACTACAAATAGCAATATGGCTAAGAAATTATAAAACAAAACTCCTCAAAGACGTGTTTCTTACTATTTCTAATCATAGTCTTCATTAAATAAAGTGCTATTTAAAAAAGAAAAAAAAAGCAGATACACCAATGGGCTTGTTTCATGCAGAAGAAACCTGCTCAAAAGCAATTCATTATTAATGCCTGAATATTCTTGCTAAACAGTTCTGATTATTTCACAAGAAAGAGGTCAAGGTAGTGGAGAAAGGGATTTAATCAAATAAACTCTCAATCTCTCTCCAAATAGCATTTTCATCCAGCTGCATGTAAATTCATCAGATGACTAGCCTCCAAAAGCACAGGCAAGGTTAATCTGCTATGACTGTTAAAACTTCTATGATATGCCTATTGAATAAAGATTTAAAATGGGATGAACCATGCAAGTTACCCCAAATTAGATTTTTTTTTACTTATAAAGTACATGACATTTCCACTGTTGAAAACAAACAAACAAATAAGCCAAATCTCTTCCATCTAAATAAGAGTTTATTGTTAATTTCTTAAGAAGAGCTCTGCAATATTGTGTAGCTTTAATTTATTGGGAGTTTTTAGGACTTCCTTCCCTCAGGTCCTAGGAATCCAAAATGCTTCCACTCTTCTTGGAATTAGTTCAAAAACCTTAAGACCTCAGAAACCATGTAAAAGAAAAAAGGTTGTAATAGTTTTACAATATTTTTAAAATCATGCTGATTTGCTTTTACTTATATGCAAGATTATAAAATTCATATTTTTATCCAAAGGCAATATTACTGGCAAACATTACTGAGAGTATTGGTATTTATGCCTTAAAAGATAAATGTAATTTTAATTTCCAATTTTCGAAATGTAAAAATAGATGGAGATAACATCAGTAAAAGGATAGATTAGTGTGCATTTTCACAGAGAAGGGAAATATATATAAAGATAAAAATAACTGCACAGACACATTTTACTGATATATTTCTGTCTGCTTCATTTTCCATGAAACTTTATAATTGTGTATAAGTATATAATAAAAGTTAAAATCATCTTTTAAAAAATGACAAGGTGTTCAATATGTTTTACTTTGAGGATGAAAACCCTTGAATTCATTTTCTTAAAAAATATATAGAATTAGGCTAATAGATGTTTCTAGAATTAAAAAAAATGTAAGAGCATAAATAATTTTTGACAAAAATATATAATTTACTTTCAGTAATAAATAATTTAAAGGAAATTTTCCAAGGAATCTACTGTCACAATCGTGAACCTATATAAATATTTTTAAAGCATCTATATCTTCACTGAATGTTCATTTTGTGGATGCTTTTAATTTATAATTTCAAAATTCACATGAAAACACCATGCTAATGTTTTATTCAGTCTATTGCTATTTCAATAATCCTTATAATACATTTCTTACCTGCTAAATGTATAAAATTTCTTTGATATTGCATATTTTATTTCTATATTTAAGAAATCATGCAGCAGTTAATAAATCTTCAAAAATATTAAAGTGTTTTTCTGCTGGCATTCTTTGCCCTCTTAGCTCTCAGCACCTTTCTTGAATCTTAGACACCATTTTACATGAGGATAATTTCTAAAAAGCAAAATATAACTGTCTAATTAAGGGCTGTGTGATTGGCTAGTTCACGGTCTCTGTGACAGTTGTGACAAATACACATATTGGCACAGCACTAACCTCACTTCACAGTTTGCAACACAAAGATGGTATTTTCAGAAATGTGGAGAACACTCTGATACAAAGCTTCACCTTGTCTAGTGCTATTCCATTTAATTTTTTATTAACTGCCTGAACATATGCCATTCTAGAAGAGGGTAATAGTTACAAAATGTCAGCAGAAACATTTAAACTGCTAAAATGTAAATGATTTTATAAATTTGTAATGAAAGGTAATTGTCATGTGGGAAAAGTAACAAAAAAACAGATACGTATAAATGCAAAACTGGTAAAAAATACATCTTATTGGTGGAAGGTAGGAAAACCTAAGTATATTTTAATGAGTACTCTATGTAGTATTTAAATAAAATTAGATTCATAAGAAGAAAATGTGAATTCTATAATATTTTATTTTCTAACATTAGGAAAGTTCATAATAATGACAAGAACTCATAGAACTTTAATGTGCCAAATTCAGTAAACAGTAGGACATTAAGATGCTTCACCTTGTTTGAAAAAAAAAAAAACAATAAATCAAAGTAGAATAATATAAATAAAAAGTGTCTTTGGGATCAGAACAATAGCTTTAAGAGCACAATACTCAAACATGATTAGTTTGTTTCTTATTTTCCACTACGATGAAAAACAATTTAGTGGCTAATCCCTTTAGCAACATAATGCTGGGTCAGTACTTTCAGATATGTCAAGAAGAAGACTCCGGCAAGGAAGTGAGTATTTCCTCAGCCACCACACAGAGCAACCTCCTCCCAGTTAGGTTTGCGGGCAACCATCTTTAAATGCTTGAGCTGTTCTGCGTGGCCATGACAAGATTTGCAATTCTCTACGTTTATTTACACACCATCACCCCAACTAGACATCACATGGAAGTGGCATGGTCACAGCTGACCCCGGGGTAGTCCCTGTCTCCGCCGATCCAATTTCATTGTGCTCTGCAATTGAACTGCAGTCATACTGTAGAGGATGTATGCACAGGACTCGGTGCCACAATAAAATTAGCAGAAGCTTGTCAGGGGGCATTTTCCTGTTTTACAGTGACAGACCCTGGACAAATAAGTCTGCTTTCCAGAAATCCATAGAGGTCTGGCTCTCTTGAAATGTATATGAGCCCAGCATATTTATATCAGTGTCCTTTCTATATAGTAAGCTTGTTATATAATAGTTTGAGAAGAATGTTAAGCTTTTGTTGTATTTTCTGTCTCCTCTTCACAGTGTTCAGGGGCTGCAAATTGCCCATGAATAGACTACTTATTTGTGAATTGTAGAAAAACACCCTCTGTTTAGCAGCGATCATTGAGAAAAACTGTATTCTTCCTGCCGAGGAAAAATGCAGCACAGATCTATTGTATTTTGGAAGCAAAATTTCAGAGATAATTTTCTTTTTTCTTTTTTTTTTTGCAGTTTGATAAATTAAGCTTCAAAAGTCTTTCTCCAGAACCCGCATTTTACCTGTAAAAATTAAGTATCTCACAAGTAAAATCTGTGTAAGAAGATACATTTAAAACATACTTGCAAGTAAATTTAAAAGATTCTTTAAGATAAAATGTTAAAAGAATAATATGGTAAATAAATAAATTTTACCATTTGTGGGCAGAATATTTTGAAACAACATGTTTTGTAATATAGCCTAAAGTAATTTTATTAGATATTCTGTGCAGTTCTTACATCAAACATCCTCAGAAGCCCTGGGATCATTTTATATTCACTGGAAGACAGAAAGAAATCCAAAACCTAGTTAAATAAATTGTTCATTTATTCCTTCCCTTTTATGCACCAAGATCTACATGTGGTCATTAATTATAAAGAGACTATTATAGCACCATATTTTCATTCAATACGATGTCCTGGTATATATCAAAGAAGTCCCATAATTAAAACAGAAGGGCCACAATGACAATTAAAATTACAATCTATATGGGGAAAGAAAGTACAGTTCTGCAATTTTTCACCCTGTCACTGTCAGCTCCATGGAATATTCTGGTCACGTCTCTTGTAAAGCAGCCTAAATTCTTCCTCACCAATGCAACCTCAAAAGCATTATCAGCACCTAAGCAAAAGCCTATGCAAGTATAATTTAATACGAAGCCACAGTTTGCAAGTAATAGCGTATAAAGTGATATTTAAGTGGTGTTTTAAGCACACTTCTGATGGCTACAGCCGCTTTTCCCTGGTAAATGCGTTTTCCTTTGAGTAGTGATTATGAGTCCTAGGTGAAGAGGTCCTGTGTGCAGGTCTGTCTGTAAGCCTTACTTCCAGCTGCCAATCTTTACTTCACAGTGAAGAAAAAGCCACATAGCACCTTGTTCTTACTCTTGTATGCTGTCATCCCCTGAGCCTGATAACACAAAATCATTTCCACATAACACTTTCCTGCTTCTGCCTCTTAAACCTTGAGACCTGCACATTGTGCAAGCACTTGCACCCTTGGCAACCAGCTCCCCGGAAGCCCCTGCCTTTGAACCATCAGAGTCTTCTAGTGGACTATTTTTAACACTAATCTTGGTAAATATCTGCATTAATGGAGTCCAAAGCTTTCTGGTAGCAATATGTATTTGCTACAATTTATTGTCTATAAAAGTCACGAGCAGTGAATTATTACTCTTAAAATTGTGTTTTTCTTTATAATAACTTTAAACTGAGCACTCATATATGAAGCATGCAATAGAGATTGAGAAGGTTTTGTATAATAAAACTGTGACATGGTCATTTTTTCCAGTTTTGCATTACAGAGACACACTCATGCATGGTGCTTTTTAAATTCTTATTATGTGTGAGGTCAGGGGGTCGAATGTCAGAAAGTACTGTTAATTTCACGGGGTTAGGGGAAAGTAAATTCAGAGGGAATACAGATCACTTAGCACAGAAAACCAGCTCCTCTGAAGTTTGGTTTTACATTTGTTAACCATATCCTTCAGCTGACGAACCATTGAGACCACGGTGACATTCTGGTCCCAGATATAATGGCTTGACATGCTGCAGTGAGAGTGTGATTCTGTCGCCCTGCTCCCCGTGCCAGCCTCAGCCTTCCTCGGAATCAATGAAGCACTAAAACTCCACACAACTGGAACTGAACAAAGCATGTTGCCATTTTGGCTGTGATGTTTAAATTATAGAGAAAGCAGTCAGGATGTCTTAAAGTTCAATCTGACAAGAAATGTAAAATATATTTCTGTCTTTATTCTCTAGGAAGGTAGCATCTTACACTGCACAGTATCACTACCCAGAGTCCTTTTAAAGTGGTTCATAATAGAACATCAAAGAACAAATTCTTGCATTTCAGCGCTTTTCCCCTAATCAAAAAGACACCTCAGCACTGAGCAAAGTTTCTGGAGGGAAATAATAACCTAGATAATATTTATATATGTATTTAATTCCGTTGGTAGTGTAAGGCTACAGTTCCTTTACTTCACTATTGGTTCTGAAAGACAAAATTAACATGTTGGCACATATACACACACAGTACAGGTTATAAAACTCACCAATGACAAGGATGAGATAAAACAATGGTCCATTTTACAGCTATGCTAGATTACTAAAAAGCAAAATACATTTGAATACGAGGACGGTGATCATGTGGAATGATGATAAAACCTGCAGTTTTAGTTAAACGTAAACACTTGGCTGGTATAGACAGATGCTGATAGGTTTGCTTGGGTAGTTCTGATTTTATTAGTGTTTTTTGTTTTATGTTTTTTGTGTTTTTTAACAAGGCTTTTCAGATTCAAAACTCAAACTGGGCTCAGCTGCCCCCTTATAATTAAATTTTAATGACTTATGCTGAGTGTTTGTGTTTTGGCAGCATGGTTAATAGTGTTAGCATTTAAACGGTTACAACTAGAGGATGAGGGGAGGAACCCCATTACAAATCATAGGTAAAGTTTTACAAAGACACTCTGGCTGACTGGGAAGTTATGGGATTTAGCGGGACAGCTAGCCACAGGTCATACAGCTGTAGTAACTGGTTAAAAAATAAATTAGAATTAAATACTACAGACTCTAAGTTCCACAGTAGCCTGAGGGCCAATGCTTTTCAATTTTAACACTTTTTCAGCCAAAGTAACGGTTCTATATGTGTTTGTATGCCGAAGGATCTATTGGTAAATAAAAGCTGTATGTGGTACTGGTCATAAAAATCACCCTTTCTCACAAAGTGGCAAGAACAATCCAGGGTACACATGTTAATCAGTTCATTTTTTTTAAAGAATTATTATTAACTTTGCAATGATGTGTATCACTGGCTTTCTTTTATAATTAAAAACTTTTCCCCCTCAAATTTCCTTTCCAGCAAGCAGCCTGTTGCCTGAAGTTTTAATCCTTCATTACTAGTTAAAACAAAATCACCAATTAGGCACATGAACACGTCCGTATTAATCTCATTAAGGTGATGGCACCAAATAAATTGGAACTATTTTTGTGCTTTTACTGTGTTCCTATGGCTTTATCAGGCCCTGTGGTCATATACAAAGACCTCAAAGCTTAGTCATTTAGAGTCATTCGGTTGTGGACTGAATGTGGCATTACCATCTATGGCCGAAAATTGCTTTCAGCTTTTAAACTGCACTGACTAGTCTGTAGTTAATCTTAGATCATTCACTCGCAAAATTAAATGAGCCAGAACAATGGTCTTTCTTTTTTTTTTTTTTATAAAATAATACATCACAAAACACTTATTTGCCCTGCCCAAAAGAGAGATCAAATTCATTTAAAATCCCATAAACCAGAGTTGTGAATTTTTAATTTTATTTAGGAGCAGAGAAATAGAGGGTAAGCTATCTTTCTACAGCACATCATTGCTATAAATTTACATAAGGAACATGGTTTGATGCTTAACCAACCTTTAATCTACCTTTGATGTATACTTCTACTTCAAGGTGGTCATGTGACACCCTTATTAATGCAAATGTAAAAAAGACTGTTTTGGCTCTCTGATGTAATTAGCCATAAACCATGTTTTAAAAAAAAAAAAGGAAGAGGGCCTCCTTGAGTCACTGGAGTTGCATATAAAGTTCACAGTTATCACAGAAGAATAACCTTAAGAAACTAAATTAAAAATTTTTATTTCATTCATTCCTATATTTTCTGCCTAAGTAACTACTGAAGACTATGTTACTATATCAGTGATATTCAGCTAAAATTTGATTGCTAAACAATTTGTTTCATAGTAGTAAACCATTTTAATATTCAAAGGATTTTTACCCGGCTTCTTGTGAAAGTAAAATCACATTGAGGGAAAAATGCTAACTGAGGCAATGGGCAACACGATCATTCTTATCCTGATTAGCATATATTATAATCATTTCAAACACATCATCTTTTGAATGAAAGCACTGGCTGTGTTTACTTATTGTTGCGCCCCTCCCTTCCTACTGCCCCACCCTACAATGTGGACCAAATGTCTATGTTTTGATTTGGGCAGTCACCAATTTTAGGGTCCAAAAAACTTGAGCCGCTGCAAATGAGGTGAGGTCACCTCATAATGCCAGCTGGAGGCAAAAAGTTTGGTTATTTGAGGGGCTGACCCAGTGAGTCCCCTGGTGGATGACAGGACGCTAAGGTTACATATTGGAAAATAAGGTTCATGCTACTCTGTCAGTGGGGCTGGAGCAAGCTGCCTGTTTGACAGAGAAGGTAGTGTGTGGTCTGGACCTCAAGAAAAAAGGAAGTCAGCCACCCAGATCAAAATTACCCTGTTGGCCATCCAAAAATGATTCTGACATCAGCTTAGGGAGACAGGAAGAAAATGGTAAAAAACAAATAAATAAAAAATAAGATTGTACTTTATTTTAAGATAGCCTAGGGAAATTCATAGATCCATCTCAATATTATGAAAGTTCCTGAATGAAGAATATAATTGCCAAAGCCACAGTGGTGACATCTCTTTATTTTTACTATATGTCACAGGTATACATGACTCAAGGTGTACAATTTCAGAAGTTAACCTTTCATCTTTTTTAAAAATATAGTTCATAAGCATAAGTACAGTAAAATAAAAGGAATTTAATTTTCAGTGTTCTTTTAAATTTAAACAAAAGCAAATGTGACTGAAATTAATAGGCAAATTAATAGTCACTCATAGGTTATATAGTTATTTTGCCAATTATGGACATGCTTTTCTATTTCACTTGTGATAACTTAGATGAAAAAGGATTTTGTGACCAAAATATCATACTCATTTTTACTGAGTGTTCTCCCCATTTTCAAAACTTGAGACTCCTTGACCTGATTCTAAATATAACTGGGCTCCTTACATTTTATCATATTGCTAATTTAAAATAGGTGTTACATTTATATTTTCCAATAAATTTTAATGATTTCAAAGGACATAAACCTATTCAAGATTTGTCCCTTTTTAAGAGTATGGATGAAACAAAAGATACATGTATATTATTAAATATTTTCTAAATATCAGGTGACCTTCTAAATACCACACAGTATTAGTTTTTCCAGCTCAAGACAAATATCTGCATATTGTTGTTTATTCTGTAAAATATTCCTTTTTTTAATAGCCTGAACCAAATAATTTCTCATTTTTACAGGCTTCACTTCACTTTTCTCACAGTGAATAAATTGCAACTTATTTCCATGAAATTCACAGATGACACAGATCTTTATTTTGCATAAAGGCATAAAGAAGTGCCTAATATCTTCAATATTCATCTGCTAAGTGGACATTTGCATTGGGTTAGAACGGAAAAAGAGCCCCAACCCTCCCGCAGTGACAGCTGTACAAAGGGATGACATCTGACAGCTGTGACAGTGCTGAAGGGAAACTCAGATGACTCGCAGCATCCATGATCCAATTACAGCACACATCCCTCTGACAGACCCAGCAGCTTGACTCCAGCGTTTGGAAGGACAGTATTGATCTCTTGTCAGAAACCAGTTGCCTGCCTGCAATTGTACGCTGCTGAACTTTGAAAGCTATAGTACCCTCTTAAATGATAGGGGCAGTCAGGTTATAGTATTCAGGTACAAAGAGAGGTGCAAAGGGTATCTGCTAAATGCTCTAAACTTGAACAAATCATAACAATATGACAGTCCAATCATACTCAAGGAGCCCAGCTGATCTAGCTGGCTACTGTCTGTGCTAATGGAAAGACAGCTCTTTGTGTTTAGTGGGATGATCTTACTTGATGAAAAGGCCACTGCAATTAGTGCATGCTGGTTGGCTGTGCTGGGTGACAGCAGCATGGATGGTATAATGGCAGCTGCCAATAACCCTAACTTCAAGAAAACAGACAATTAGGCCTTTGATCCTAACACTGTTAGTCCCTCTACTCCAGACCTCTGCTCGGCTTTTACTGTAAACCTCACAAGGGCAATGTGGTACAACCTCACCAAACAGAACAACTTGGTCAAGAGGTCAATTACGTTTCTCCTATTGCTTCTGTCCCTGCCTTCCTTAGGAGGGAGGGAGGGAAGGAGAGAGGGAGGGAGGGAGGGAAAGAGAGAGAGAGAGAGATTCATGCAAAATGCTATAAACAAATATTTCCTTTCTACTATAGTTTAAAGGAAGCTAACATATGAGCACAATATTTTAACATGCATAAATTTAAAATACATTTTAAAAAATAGGGTGGTTGAAAACAAGATGCTAAACTTTGTAATAGAGCTATCTAATGACAAATGATCTAATGTTTTAAGTTATATATAGCATTGAATGTTAAGAAATTATCAAAATCCTAGGATAATTCAGGGTTATTTCCAGTTTATCTTTATTACTTTAGGATGGGGTAAATGTAGGTGAAATAGTCTGAAGAAAGCATCCACAAAACTTATAATGCAAATTATTTTGGTGCTTTTCTTCAAGTGTAGCTCCTAAACAGGTAAATCACTAAAGTAGAATTAATACAAGTTAAATACTGGACGGCAAATACACACACTCACAGACAAACACAATTATACTAATACAGACAAATCTATGATTAGAAAAATTAATGCTTGTTTTAGTAGCACATTTACTAATATTAGAAGGATGGAAAGAAGATTAATTAGTCTGGCTCCTTTGCAAGGATGACAAGCAAATTCAGAAAGCATTCCATATTTTTAAATGAATAGCCTTTGTACACTTCAAACCTAGAACTTTTCTTAACTTTAAAAGTTTTTTTTCCTGAAATTGTTGTACAGGTAATAGGTATTATTAAATCTATGTAGGCAGGTATTGACAACCAAATCCTACAGGAAATGTTTATTGTTAGCATTTCATTAAATAGTGAGTATTGAAAAAAGAAAAAATAAGTTTATTTATGTTAGTCTTAGATACTTTCTAATAGAGTGGATATAATGCAGAACTGGAAAACGGACATTACATAAAGTATAAATGTTATGTTTCAAATAGTCAAATGTTGAAGAACAGTTTAGCATTATTAAAAAATAAAATAGTGTATGGATACCAGAGTTTCAGAAAGAAGAGAGAACTAGAGATTAAAAGCATTTAAAGTAAACTTTGAGAGAGCTTTAAGAGCAGAAGAAAACAGATATATAGTGTCTAAGATAGAAGACACAGAATCACAGTGCTTCAGAAATACAAACCCTTAATACTTGTATACTTGCCAAGATACTCCTGTTCACTCATATGTGAATAAATGCTAAGTAAAACACATAAGATCACCCAAATATAAGTTGGATAATATAAAATTAGTGAGAATGTGAAAAAAGTGACATATCTTCTTCCTGATGGATACATAAATTGTGATAATATTTCTTAAGGTTAGTTCAGAAATATCTATCCAAAATCCATATGACTTTAATCAGAAAAATTCTTCACTGCACAAAGATTTATAAGCAAGAACATTCATTACAGTAAAGTTTATAATGAGAAAAATAAATAAATGAAAACAACCCAAACATTCAGTAGGAGAGAATTAATTAACTATTTCATGATACATACATAAAATAAACAAATATAGGGCCTATAAGAAGGAGATGGGTTTATATAAGCTGATACAGAATTTTCTCCAAGTTAAAAATATAGTATTAATTTCTTACTTGTATAAAAATACACCCAAAACAAATATATATATTTGGGCATCTGTGTATTTGTGCATATATGGATATTTATGAGATATTTATATCTACATATATATATATCCACATATACATTCTTTTTTGTATTTTAACATTTTTAGAAATACAAACGAGAAACTTGTAATAGTGATTATGTATTATGAATTGGAGATGGTAAGGAAGGCTAACTCTTAACTTATATCACCTTATACTATTTTCATATATATGTATTACTTTGATATTTTTTTATGCTAGTTAATTAAATGCTTTTGTGTTAATGACCCTTTGCTACTAATACAAAAGTAGCCATGACAGTTGTTCATGTAGATGGAAGACACACTGAGAGGGAAAAAGGGCACATTCCCTAAAAGTACTATATATTTAGAGATTGAAAATTATAAAGATGGAACCTAAACAACTGGTACTTTTCATTGCTTTACTAAACATTTATTAGATATCTGTTGTAGGTCAGATTTATGCTAGTCTGGGAACACAAAGAGTAATCAGTAGTGTGCCTGCACAGAAGAATCTCATGGTCTAGTTGGAAAGATTTAAAAATAAAGAGCATAGTGAAGAACATTGAGTACCATGGTAGACACAGGCACAGGTGGTTTAGAATACAATAGGTGGAGACATCTCTGGCACAGGCTGTTAAGCGACTCTTCCTAGAGGACACTAGTTTTAAGTTTCAGATGGCAAATGTGGTCACCCAAGGGAACACGTAGGCCACATGACTTGAAGCACAGGAAACAGGCAAAAAACCCCAGCAGCTGGACATGATTAATCCACAGAAAATGAGCAGATTTGTTAGAGATATAAGTTTTGTGAGAAATAAACCTGGAGAGCAAAGTAAATATTTCAAAGGAAAAAACGGTGATTAATGACCAAAACCTACAAATTTTCCAATTTTTAAAAATTTATTAAGTAGGATAGAGATGCAGCTGTCCACATACGTTGAAAAAACAATCAAGTGGACTCCATGTTAAAAGAAACAGATTCTTGAGGCCCCCCCCCAAAATATTTATCAAATTGAATTGATAACTTGCATGCATAGCAAGTATCTTGGATGACTGTAATTATCTGACAAGTTTAGAAAACATTGGTAGAAGGTTACAATAGCCATAATACTACTATATTTAGCCAAAACTTGATTCACAGGAGAAAAAACTAGCAGCCCAAATAAAAAAACTCTTAATTCATTTATATGGTGATAAATCTTAAGTGAAATATATAACAAAAAACTTTAATTCCACAATTCCACCAAGAGCCTATTAAGAGATAATTATTCATTTTCTTGACAAGTAAGTAAAGAGAATTATATTTCCTGGAGAGCATCTAGTAGAACAAAGGTCCATAACCTCTTATTCTGACTTTTCAGTACAATTCATTACTAATTCAAATTATAAGATAATGAACTTATAAACATTTTAAACTGAATGATTCTACTATGAAACCAAAAAAAGACAGATATACAATTCCTTTAAAATAGTTTACATTCTTAATTATTTTCAATCTTACTCTATTTCCTTAAATTTTTGAATTATTTTCTGACTCTAAGGTGCATTACATTTTATTAATATTATTTTACTTCCTCTACTCAATAGGTGAATACCTTCACCAATAATAATTGATTATATTTTAAAAGTACATGTTTCCTGTACAACTGGAAATACAGATCTCTTTAAGGCTAAACCACAGCAAAGAAAGAGAAAATATATTTCTAGTTTCATTACAACCCTCAAGATGGTGAGCATGTTGATTCGAGTATCATGCTTCTTTGGTCTATTTCTAGGCATTGATCTCCTTGTGGATCATTTAACTTTGTTGTGCTCCATTTCAAAAGACTGTGCCCTTAAACCTGTCCATTCCTCAAATACCTGTCATTGATAAGAAAGAAAATGAATGAAGAGTGTGGATGGTTTCACAGAAAAATATACAACTATTCAATTTAACTAAATTTAAAACCGGATTCAATATAACAAAAATTTAAAGGATTCTATGCCAGGAATGTAAAACCAAAAACCATAAACTGGAGTTCAAAGGAGTTACAATTTATTAGCAGAGATAGATATGGAAAGAGTAATAATACAGTTTAGTGTGGTAAACATAATAACAGAAATATATCCAAGGCACAGGAGAGTGAGGATTATCTGAAGGGAAAATAGGGAAGAAGAACATATTTATGAAGTTAAGATAATTCTAAACTATAAAAGAGAGTTCATCAGATTTATAATGTATTGGGAGACATTAATTCTGAGAAGAAAGAGTAACAGTCCCAAAGTGCACTGAAGTGTGGATGTCAGAAAACTGTAGCATTTTAGTATTAACTGAACGTGGATTTTAAGGGAGAGTAGAGACACTCAATTCTACTGAGCCTTTTTTCAATTTTTGAAGTATCTCATTCAACTCTGTTCACGCTCCCAATGAAAATCTCCTCAGAATCCTCATTTACCCCTGTAATTTCAATTCCTAGAGGAAAATATGCAGAGGGACCATGCTGAGTAAAACTGCATTATTTATATCGGTGAGGTTCCTTGATAAACGGTGTTGAATCAAAAATATCTTAACTTAAAACTTATTGTAAAAGCAGTCTGGTACAAGCCAAATCTCTAATTATAAGTTTTTCCAATTAAAAAATAAGAATAATGGTGTAAAGAATCACAAAATACAGAGAAAATTACATAGTATGTTTTTCCCCAAGACTTTGAACAGCTTATCTAAGCTATCCACTCCTGATTTTTCCCTTACACCACATCTTGGTGCTTGCCTGGATTTTGCATCATACCAGCCCCTTGTGCTGCATGTGAATTAACGAAGACCATATAAAGACCCTCATGGATCATTTGGCACTCTAAAAACACCACCTCTTAACACCGTCACCATAATGTTTTGGGGCTTGTAACAATGGATATCTAACGTGGGAAACTCTTAAGAAGGTTAAAAGAGATCAATAGTGTCTTCCAGCTTTTGGTTCTCTCCTTAATCTAACTGGCTTTGTAGGAAACTAGATTTGCTATGGTAACCTGGAGACCTTGCGTGTTACCATATAGACCACAAAGGCAATGCTTGGCCCAGTCTGACCCAGGTTTTGGTGGAATGCCCTGCAGTTCCTCCTGAAGTGAGGGTAGACATCCTGCTAAACAGCTGTTGCATGAAGTTTTTCATCTATATTTTATGGGAGATATCTACAAGACCATATCTCACTTGCATTCTTAGTTTCAGTAGCATGCAGGCCTACCTTGCCCTCTTTACAGGGTACAGCTGCAAGTTTCTGTGTGAGTTGATAAAACTATAATACATTTTGTGGATTCCTTTGGGCTGAATCTATAGAAGTGTGGCAAGTAAACCTAGCAACTGCCACCATAGGACAGTGCATACATGGGCTGCTTGATCACTTTACAGACTTAGCTAGTCCTAAAGTCCATCAGAAATATTGCTCCCCTTGAGGGAGAAATTATATTTGGAGACACAACTATCATGGCTTTTCAACTAATGTCTATAAAATATCTTCTATATGGCAGGCATATATACATTCTATTCTGTAGTATGTTAAATCTGATTTAATATATTAATACCTATTGGACACATATATGCCAGCCACTATTCTAAGAGTTTTATACACACAGTCTATTTTAATCCTCACACAAACTCTTGTATTAGTTTAAATTTGCTTATTAAGAAATTGAGGTTTGGAGAATTTGTTACTTCCCCAAAGTTAGTACAGAGCTAGAATGAGCCAGACCCAAAGTTGAAATACAGACAATTTAATTCCAGCGCTCTCATTTTTAATTATGAGGTTACTCAGTCAGCCCACTAACAGTGCTTATACCAAGTTTGACTTGTGCATATGGCAGTCTTTCTTATTGTTGTTCCTTATGCCAAATCAAACTAATCATCCTATGTGACGGAATATGATCACCCATTTCCTCAGAACACATTTTCTCTAGTAATGATCCCTTTACCAATTAATCTTTTCTACCAAGTTTAGTTTAGGTGCTAACGTAAGAGAGGCATCAACACCCCATCTCCAATTTCTTGTTCATCTTTTATATGACATTGAAGCATTTTAATAGGAATCTTTTAAAACTGCATTTTTTAAAAATACTAGTCATTCAAACACATCACACTTATTTTAGTCAGATATACAATTATCCTTATGAAAATATAGGGAACATAGCAATGAATGATCCCCAATAATGGATGTCATGTCTATCCAAGATTCAACATCAAATATCTACGTATAATGTCACATATATATTCTGAAGATTGTATGTTATTTTTTGTGTGTTGTTACCTACTTTCAGCTTTTCAAGAACAAACTTCAAAGGAAAGCTTTCCCTCCTATGGCCTCAGCATAGTAGGGCCACATAAGGAATAGCCACTTTTCTAATCCCCAGCTGCCTTTTGTGCTTTCAATTTGATTAGACTTAGGCTATGCAATCATCATCACTTAAAGTGACCCATCAATAGAGAGTCCCATGAAAATCAAGTATAAGAAAACACAAAAGGAAAGCATTTTCCTTTTATATTTTATATTTATAAGACCTTTGATTTAATGAATGCTTATGTTTGCAGACAAAGCTTATTTTATAGTTGTTTTTTTATTAAAATATTCTTTAAAACTACAGCTATATACTATGTTTTTCAAGGTATTAAGAATTATTCTTAACTAAGTATAAAAAAAATTTGCTATGAAAACTACAGGACATTCAACATAGAATTTCTGTTTGACAATCAAGCAGAATAAAGCATTTTTCCCCAAAAAAAAATCTCGACAGAATTCTCCAATAGAAAGATCTGATAAATAGTAAGAGATGAATACTTGACAATGACAAGTGTAGAAACTTATATATAAGATATATTTTAGATGGAATATTTTAGTATGCATATAAAAGAGATAAAGTGTTCAAATTCTTGAACATTAAGAAATAAGAGAAATAGCAATGAGGAATCATGAATCAGGTTCACATGAATAGAGTTACCATTTAATATTTTATGTTGACTTTTGTAATTCTTCATCAATATCATTTTTATAAATACTCATATGAAAATTCATAAAGAGGCACACACAGGATGGTATTTTGTTATTGACCACCTTTGCTTTATAGTTAATGCAGGAAGTCATGCTAATTTAAATGAATATAACAAATATCTTAGAGCTTTGAAAATTGACAGAATCAGTTTTACATATTTTTATTCATTTGTTTCAATTTATGAACTGCAACCCATGGCCTCTGAATATATGTGCATGATAAAATTATAAGAAAACAAATTATAAATAATAATCAGTGACTTCTTGCTTAGCCACTGAACTTTATCAATGGCATGACCCAGGATCCCAGGACTGAAGGCCAATCAACTTGTACTCTGTCAGTTCATAAGGCAAAGAAATTCCTAAATACAATCTCCTACATGAAGACCTGCCTCCCTCGAGTTAGGTAAAGCTGAGATTCACTGAATGCTGTCTATAGTAGCCCTATAACAATTTTAATTGTGAATATATAGAAGCAATATTTACAGATCTTATGGGAACTAGTTTATGTATTTAATTTATTTTTTCTAAATCAATTTACATCAATAAATACAATTTGATAATTTAGACTTTTTATTCTGAAATATGTTCATTTCAAGAAATATAGTTTAATTTTAATAAAGGTCTTCATGTTGACAGAATTAACCTAATGGCAATTGGCCAGAAAGCTATAATGAATTCTGAATTTCTCAGCTATTACATTTTCCATATTTCAATATAGTGACTAGAGTTCTAAGAAAACACCAAACAGCTACTTGAAATTTTGAAATAAAAGGAAATACTTGCTCTTTATCTGTAATGTATAATTATTAACAGCTATTTTTTTTTCTTCCTACTTTCCTCTATGTGTTTATGATCTTTATAGAACTTTTATCATTTAAAAAGTATGAAAGACTTGTTTACCTAAGGCCTCATTCTAAAAAAAAAAAATATTGAGGAAAAAGAAAATAAGAAACAAGGGCTGAGAGGGAAAGAACATGGAGACAGAGAAAGTCAGAACAATTGTCAAAACCTTTTAAAAAACTTTACTCAACTAAAAGTATAATCTCCTGAATCAGATCAAAACAAACTAGGAAACAGTGGAAATCTGAGCAACAAACTAAGGGTTTAAAAATATTTATATTATATAAGTATTCAGAATGTGTAGTAGATGTAAAGCAAATTTTGACATATTAAAGACAGATTCTTTTTAGAATAGGCAATGAAAGAAAATATATCCTAAGACAAACATGGAAGATAGATAATGTTTATGTAGAAAGGCAAAACACCCAGAATAGCCAACACAATATTAAAGTAAAACAAACTTGGAGTACTGACACTGCCTAACTTTAAGACTCACTATAAAGCTACAATAAGCAAGATGGTGTAGTATTGGCTAAAGAGGAGACAAATAGATCAATGAAACAGAAGAGCCAAGAAATAAACCCAAGTAAACACATTCAACTGATCTTTGAAAAAGGAGCAGAGTCAATACAATTGATCAAAGATAGTCTTTTCAAAAAATGGTGCTGGAACAACTGGACATCCACTAACAAAAAGTGAACCTATGAGTAGACATAAACATTATACCCTTCAAAAACTTAACTAAAAAAAGATCATAAACCTAAATACAAAGCATAAAATTATAAAAATCCTACAAAATAACAAAACAAAACCTAGATGACCTTGGGTATGGTGATGACATTTTGGATACAACACCAAAAACACAATGCATGATAGAAATAATTTATAAGCTGGAATTCATTAAAATAAAAAATACATTTTCTCTGTGTAAGATCCTGTCAAGAGAATGAGAAGACAAGTCACAATTTGGTAGAAATATTTGCAAAAGACTCATATGATAAAGGACTGTTATCCAAAATTGACAAAGAACTCTTAAAACTCTACAACCCAATTTAAAAACAGGCCAAAAACCTTAAAAGATACCTCACCAAAGAATATATAGAGATGGCCAATAAGCATTTCAAAAGATGCTCCATATCATATGTTATCAGGAAAATGCAAGTTAAAATAAGAGTGAGATGCCACTCACTGCATGCCTATCAGAATGGCCAAAACCCGAAACACTGACAACACCGAATGCTGGCAAGGAAGTGGAGCAGCAGGAACGTACTCATTGCTGGTAGGAATGCAAGTTGGTATAGCCTGTAGAAGACAGTTTGGCAGTTTCTTACAAAACTAAACCTACTTTTATCATGCAATTCAGCAATCACATTCCTTGGTATTTACCCAAAAGAAGTTGAAAATTTATTTCCACACAAAAAACTGCTCATGGATATTTACAGCAGCTTTGTTTATAATTGCCAACACTTGGAAGCAACCAAGATGCCCTTCAGTAGGTGAATGGATAAAAAAAACTGTGGCACATCCAGACAATGGAATACTATTCAGTGCTAAAAAAGCCATGAAAAGATATAGAAAAAACTTAAGTGCATATTACTGAATGACAGAAGCCAATCAGAAAATGCTACATACTGCATGAACACAACTGTACAATATCTTAGATGGGACATTATTCAAAATATGTATACTTCTTAGTGGGGATTAGTTTCAAAACTAACTGGAGGGTTCTTTCTTGAGAATTATATCTACTAATGCCATTATAAGATATTTCTGTTAATAAAACACACAAATATTTTCTTATCATCTCATGTCTTTATTATAAAGTAATAACAATTATTGTGATAACCATATTGAATCGATTTATAATAATAGTACCAATAAATCTATGTTTAGATTTTTAAGAATTTCCTTGATTCAAAGTATTGCTTCTTACTTAGGTCAGTCCCCTCTCATCCTAAACATCTATGATGATATAAAACTAACAAAATAATTAGATACAGTCTAAGAAATTGTTTGCTTACACTGAGAAACCTAGGAAAGTAAAAATAAGATGCAATCTCTAACAGGATTGAGACCATAACACTATATATGAAGGAACACAAAGCAAAAATATTTTACTTGGAACAAAAATATATACTCTTATCATAACCCTTATTCCTCTTGAATGGGGAAAGGGAAGTAGTTATTTTATCAGCAGGACTCAAGCTGAAAATCTATACTTGGACAACTACTGCTGATGACTATTAAATCATTACTAATTTGCATCACTTAACAGAGAACCAACAATGAACTGTCAAAGTCTTATTTTAGTACACACAAAGGTTTTGCATTAGTTAGAATATGGTCAAAATTACAAACACATGAGGAAAAATAATGAGATATTTCCAAGGTGTTACCTACTCCAGAAATGTTTATCAGTTATCTATTGTGTAATAGAACACCTCAAAATTTAGTGGCTTGAAACATTAATATTTATAATTCCTCAAGAATCTGAGGTTTAGCTGCAGAGTTTCTCTACTGGATTTGCTGTCACTGTAGGGAAAGAGTGGATGAAATGATAAAAATGACCTCACTAACTAATCTGAAAATTGGTTCTTGATCAGTTTTCCTCCATATGGCCTCCCATTCACCTTTAGGCTAGAATGGAGTTTTTGACATGGTACCCTAAGGTACCATGTCAAAAGGATAAATGCACAAGCTGCAAGACCTCTCGAGAATTAGGCTGGGTGATTGATACAATGTGATTTCCACATTATGTAGGCCAGATAGAAGGGATTACAGAATAGACCACATCTCTTGATGAGAAGTGGCTATGTTTTTCAATCTACAACACAAGTGAAGAATGTTTTGTCATGAGTACATAATAGATAATAAAATCTTGGCTGATTGACAAAGATAAGAACTAAATGGTCTAAGAGAACAGCTGTTTGCTTGCTCCCTCTTTGATTATTGCATTTTTACATCACACTTGTTTTCTTATAATGAAATTCTGCAATATCGCAAGCCTGTGAATATTCTTTCAAATTCTTATGAATTGAAACAAAGGAAAATAGAGTAGAAAATATTAAATCACTTAAAAAGATTATATATACAAATAAATATTTTTTTATATTTTGCTTGGCAGTTTTAGAAAGCACTTTTTTTTTTTTTTTTAGCTGAGCCATCCTGCCACATGTTGGCAGCTCAGCGGCAGCTCAGCTCGGGCTGGGATTCGAAACTTTGACCCTGTTGCTCAGTAGAAAGCACTTTTAAGTATAAAACTATTTGATTTGATCTCATAATAACTCTGTGAGGGAGAGAGAAAAGGTATCATTATCCTTATTTTGAAGGTTGAATTGTAATATTTCAGTGATTTTTCTGAGAACACATTCTTGGGTAGGTGGCACAGACAGATCTAGAATTCAGGTTTCCTAAGTTTAAAAATCAATCCATTATGTTTCAAAATGAAGAAAGTTTATATTTTTCATCTAATGAAAAATTACTTAGGATATGTATCTTTAAAATATTTTCTAGGCTTTACTTACTTTTCTTACTACTCATGGCCATGCTTTATGCTTATTTAAAAAAAACCCTCTCTTATGAGGACACTCTGATTTTGTTTGATTAACAATTAGACTCAAGCATAGTGATGCATTCCCAGTGGGTGGGCATAACTGTCTAATAATTATAATGTTGAATACCAGAGGTCTATGGACAAAACTAATCTAATTATTTTAATTAATCTAAAATTACCAATATTATCTGTGTATTATTATATGAGCACTATATTTACAGATATATATATTTACCTCATTCCCAATTCAAAAAAAATATGAAAATCTTAAAATAGGCTTCAATGGTTTCAGATACTTTGATGTAAATTTTTGTAAATATATAAAAATACTTTGAAAGAAATAGAATCCTAATTAAAATATCTATCAGAATAATTCATCACTTTTATACAAAACAAGGGTTATGTATCAAGACTACTTGGTGTTGACTGTTTTAACATTTAATCAATTTAGTATCAACTATGATTTTAAAACTCTGATTTGTCACTGGATATCAAAAACTAATCAGGAAAAATGTGTCAAAGAATATTAAATAATAATATATTTAAGGAAAAATAATATAAATCACATCAAGAGCTTTTTTACAATTTTGGAATTCAAATTTGTATATAATTTACTTTTTGATAACTTATTTAGGACTAAAATATTTAGGACTAGTCTGAACATTTCAGAATGAAGAAAATCTCTATTTGCCACTTTTTGTTTGTGAAAATTACTGAATTATAAACTGCTACAAAGCGTCTGTATCCTTGTTTGTTTGTTTGTTTGTTTGTTTTAATTACATTAAACAAAAACCTTTGGAGAGAGTTGACACATATCAACATATAAACAAATAAAGGATTTTATTATCATGTAAAGTAAGTCAATGGAATCCTTTTATTATAAACGTATTGGTAGAAGTAAAGAAAATATTATACATTGACTTGACTCCAGCACATTTGAAAATTAAAGATAACTAATATTTTGAATAGTAAAAAATTTTAAAGCAAATAATTTACATCCACTTCTGTTAGTGCAAGTGTTTAGCCAGTAGTTTAATAATAGATTAACACCATCATGCAATTATTATAATTTTAGAAAATGGAAACCCATCTATCAACACCTTACAAAGTATTTGCCTTCAAGAAATAATAATTCTCAAAAAAGTTAAGTATAAAGAATGAGCAATGGTAAATCATGAAATAAATTAAATGATGCAGGTAGAATTCAAAAAGAATATAATAAGCAGAAAAAAGTGTTGTATAATGTTAGAACAAATATAACAATTATGTACCTTCATCTGAATAGCATTGCAATAAATGTATAACAACATAGAGAGAAAGAGAAAATTAAAACTACACAAGAACTGTAGAAAGAAAAAAAATAGGAAATCTAAGAATCTCTCCATCCAAAAGAAAAACAAACAGAAATGATGATTACAAGGATTAGATTAATAAAAGTAAGTAGTATGAACATACTTGTGTACATATATCAAATCATTTACCTCACAAACAATATATAAAACAGGTTCCATATATTTGTGGAGTTAGTGTTGATTCCAGTAATGGCAGAGTTTCAACTTTCAAACTGAGCCTTTTACAGATAACAATTATAAGTACTGCACAAAATGTAAAGAATAACTATTTAACAACATTGACAAGATGCAGGCAGAAAAAGAAGAGCCTGACCCTTGAAAGAAGGGCACTAACTGAGGTAGGAGCTACATTTGTATAGCTTTTGAACTGAGGATATTCTCCAGCTCTGGCAGTACAGGGCAGCTAAAACTCAAGTAAAAAGTCCTAGGTCTTAAGAAAACAGAGGATAAAATTTAGGGTTCCCTCAATGGATAGAAAATTAAGGAAGGAATCCCAGGAAGAAGATAGCCACAGAACAAAAATCCATAAAAGCTGCAACTAAATGCCACCTGAATCCTTGCTTGACCCCTAATTCGTGTATGCATGAGGAAGATTTTTAAGGAGACATGGCATAACTGGAAGGCTGGAAATGGAGCAGCCGATTCACCTTTTTATTCAAGTAGGTGAGAATTAAGTTTGAGTTCAGCCAGGTTAATTGCATAACAGATAAGAAATAATACATTAAAAAAAGATAAAATCCAGACTTTCTATAACGTATCATTTAAAATACCCAAGAATCACTCGAGAATTACTACATGTGCAAAATATACATGAGAATTCAATATAAAAAGAGGCCAATAGAAACCAACCTAGAAGTTACTCATGTAAAATTAAACAATGGGTTTAAAGCAATCATTATAAGTCTGTTCAAGAATATAAAAAATATATAATTATAAAAAATACAAATATGATAATATTGTCATAATGATGAAAATAATTTAATTAAAAACAATAATATATTGAAAATGCTTCAAATATAGATATTAAACAACATACCATGAGTCAAAGAAAAATTACAAGGCAAATTAAATATTTTGAAGTCAATAATGATTACATACATCACATAAAATTTTATGGATGCATAAAAAATTGCTTATACAATAATAATAAGAGCAAAACACTTTGAAAGAAAACCATCCAATACAAGCCAAAATATTTTTTTGAAAATATTCATACAATTATAAATATAAAATGTGTATAAAAGTGTTAGTAAGGGTCATCTAAGAGACATGAACTGAAAATTGTCAGGTAATTTCATTTTCCCTCCATTTTTCGACTTTGAGGACAGCATTGGATATGGAATTATATAGCAGGATGGCAGTGATGAAGAATCTTGAGAGCAAATCCACTTATCTGGCCAGAGATACTTGTCATCTTAATACTTGGGAGGAATCCTTATTAATTTATTTGCTCTCTTTTCCCTTGCTGCTTTGCCATGAGGGTGAGCCAGGAGTACGGAACTGAGTAGCAGTGGGAACTAAGCTTCTGAGAGAAACCTTATTTTTCTAGCCAAAAAACCAATAAAAGGGCTCTGGGAGCTGGATAGTGTGAAGAAAATGCTACAGAAGTGATCTGGATTAAATGATTTTCTAATTCTGTATATGAAATAATAAAAGCCCCAGAATCAGTTTTAAACTGGATCGATTCAAGATTAACCCAAAGCAACACAGAACATGCAGATAACTAATTCAAAAAATAAACTACAGCCGAAATCCCAGTGTAAGCCCTGAGAGGAACATGGGTAAGACAGAACCTAGACATTAAGGAGAGGCTATGAAAAGTGAAGGAACATTAGAACAATTGGCCACAGAAGGTGACATATACATGAGGTCTAAACCTAACCAAGCTGATTGTCTGCTAAAACAAACAAAAATCAACATTCTCCAGAGGATAATAGGAGCAATAAACTCACAGTATAATTTTTAAAATATCAAGATAAATCAAAATTATTTGGCATAGAAATAATCAGGGAAATGTGACAAATTCCCAAGGGAAAAAATAATTGATGTCAACTCCAAAATGGCCCAAATGTTCAAATTACAAATCAACAACTTTAAAAAACCTATTATAAGCATGTTCCTTGAGATAAAGGGAAACGCTTTTGAAATGAAAAAAAGTAGAAATACCTTATTTCCCCATGTATAAGACGCTCTCATGTATAAGATGCACCTTAATTTTGGGGCCCAAAATTTGAAAAAAATATTACATAAAGTTATTGAACTCAAGTTTTATTCATCATAAAATTCATACAACTCCTCATCACTGTCAAAACTCCCAACCATAGCCAGTCTCAGATTGCTTTCTCAGTTGAAGGAGGACAAAACTTATGTTCAGCAGCACAATTTCCATTCACTTTTGCAAACTGGATCACTTTTAACTTGAATTCAGCACTGTATGAAAATCTTTTCTGAGCCATTTCTGGGCAGAACGTGGCAAAACGTAACCTACCGTAATATACCAGTAACAAGTGTGAAACAATGAGCGCAAAGACAACAAGCGCGAAAAAGTGGGAAATGCAAGTAAAAAAATCTGCAACCACTGTATAAGATGCACCCAGTTTTTAGACCCCAAATTTTTCAAAATAGGGTGCATCTTATACATATGGAAATACAGTACTCAGCAGTAAAATAAAAACTATATTTAAAAAATGAAAATTTCCATACTGAAAAATACAGTATTTGCTTTTAAAGTATATTTATTTGATAGGGTCAAGATGGCAGGGAGGACAGAGCCCATGCACTTAAAGAAAGATCAATAGAAATTCTATCTCAACAAGCACACACACACACTTGAAAAAACAAATAACAAAGCCTCAGAAACTTGTTGAGGTAATATCAAAAGATGTTCCATTTGCCTAAGAAGGAAAGCAAAGGGATTAGTATAGAAAACATATTTGATAAAATGGTAACCAAATTTTGAAAATTTGGTGAAAGGCAAAAGTTTAACTCAGCAAACCGAAATAGAATAAACTCAAGGAAAATCATACCTATACACATCATAGTCAAAATACTGAAAACCAAAGATAAAGAAAAAATCTTGCAAGCAACCAAAGTAAATAGTAAGAACTATTATTCCAATATCGTATATCTAGTAAAACTATTGTTCATGAATGATGGTGAAAATGAAGTCATCTTAGTGAAGGAAAATTAAGTGAATTTTTTAACAAAGTATCTCTGTAAAGTAAATAATAAAGTTCTTCAACCTGAAGGAAAATAATATTAGAAGGAAACTAGAATTTCAGGAATGAAGGACAAACAAGAGAAATGGTTAATATCTGAATAAATTTAACACTATTTTTCTTCATTAATCATTTAGGATATTCATATATGATTGTTGAAGCCAAACTTATAATATTGTTTTATGGGATATATGTAGATGTAATACATATGGCAACTACACAAAAAAAAGGGGAAAGGGTAAATTGACCTATATAAGTTTTCCTACATTTGTGTGAAGTGGCAAAATACTAATTCCAAATGAACCATGAAACACAATTTATAAATATATATATATATATATATATATATATATATCACTAAAAAATGTATAGATAGACATAGCCAAATTGTCCTGGATAAATTAAAAAATAATTCTACCAAGTATTCAAATACTCTGAAACAGAGCAGAAGAGGGATAATAGAAAAACCAAAAATTGAGGAAACAAACTGAAAAAATATACAATGTAGATCAAAATACAAGCATAATAATAATTATATTGATGTATACAAAATTAAATATGAATTAAAAGGTAGAAATTCTCACATTGGACTTACAAAGACTCAACAATAAGCTGCCAAAAAACAAACGAACAAAAAAACACTTTAAATATAATGACATAGGATAAAAGTAAGAATGGAAGGAGGTATGCCATATAAATACTAATCAAAGAAATTTGGAGTGGCTATTTTAATATCAGATAAAATAGACCTCAGGAAAAAAATATTATCAGGATACATAGGGATTTTACCTAATGATAAAAGAATTAATTGGGGCCAGCCGAGTGGCTCAGTTGGTTAGCTCTGAGCAACAGGGTCGCCGATTCAATTCCCGGACCAAGCTGAGCTGCCAACAGCTGGCCAGATTGCTCAGCTAAAAAAAACAAAAAATGAATTGACCAAAAACACATACAGTATTTGTTGTGTTTAGAGTTAACCACAGAGTTTCAAAACATGAGGGGCAAAATATAATATTACTGATAGAAGAAATCCATAAATCCATATCTACTCATAGAGATGTCAACTCTCCCCTAAAAATAATAATAAATAAGTGAAAAATTAACAAAGATATAAAAGACCTGAAAAACATAGCCAACCACAGTGACCTTATTGACATTCATGACACATTCCATCAGAAACATCAGAATGCATGTCTTAAATTGCACGTGAATAATTAGTATACAAAAAAGTAATTAGCAACTACTCTCTGTGTGTTCTAGGCTTGAGCAAATGAGTAAACATATTGACAGTAATGAGAGCCCAGTTTCTCAGTTTTGAGAGTTTGAAATATCAGTATGAACTCATGTTTTACAAAAGAGAAAAAATAAATGGATAGACATAAAAATGATATTATATGTGTCATATTCCCTTTCTCTGCCCACTAAAAGGGCCTAGAAGCAATGACACAGCTAGCAAGAACCACGCCAAACACCCTAATCTTGATTTCTAAATACCATTTTCTACCAAAAGTTGTGAGGTATTTTTGGAGAAAAAGCTGATTCCATAGCAAGGATATAGAAATTAATAAATAAGGCTGAAATGTCTTATACTGTCTTCAATAAGAAAGTATACAACAAATGATGAAAACAAACTGAAAGGACACAGAACCAGATTTAAGAGTGCCCTACTGAGCAAGTTTGATATAAACTGAGTATTAAAATAAGTAATGAGGGCTGCCGAGAGGCTCAGTTGCTTAAGATCTCGCTCAAGAGTGCTAGCTCTGAGCTACAATGTTGCCAGTTTGATTCCCAGTCCGAGCTGAGTTGCCAACAGGTGGCACGATGGCTCAGCTAAAAAAATAAATAAATAAAATAAATAAATAAAAATGAGTAATGATATTAACAGAATGCAATCTACCGAGTAGAATAAAAATCCATGAGCCATCCCAATATAAATAAATAAACAAGCAAACAAACAAAAGAAAATTCTTTATAGTTTATTGAGCATTCATCATTTTTAGTGGGAAGTATCTATTTATTCTACAGAAGAAAATGGAATTTCTGGGAGAAAGTCCAAGATGGTGGATTAGATGAACACTGTGCCTGTTTCCTCCCAGAATCACACCAAAATTACAAATAAATTATAGAACAATCAACCTCAAGAACAATCTAAAGACTAGCTGAATGGAACCCCTATCACAAAAGATATAAAGAAAAGGCCACATCGAGACTGGTAAGAGGAGAGAAGATGTGAAACTAGCTAATGCTAACCCCACAAACAGTGGTTGAATGCTGGGAAGAATACCTCCTTGGCATAGGTCCTCTCAAAGGAGGGAGGGGTCCCAGCCACACACTGGATTCTTGTACCAGGAAGAGAAATTTCCAGAACATCTAACAGCGAAAATCAGCGAGGACTCTGTCTGTCCTTCCCAGTAAGACTGAAAGCAGCTAGAAACCCAGATGCTTTCTTAGAGGGTTTACACACAGACTCACTTGTTTTCAAACACTCACCTGACCTCTGGTGGAGGGGCAGCAAATCAAAAGGTGCCAGAGACATACAGAGATAGACTGAGTTGTATGGCTTCAGTAAGAGTGTTGAAGGGACCAGCCATTGTTTTTCTCTGAAGCTGGCCTCAAGTGTAACCTACAGGAAGGCACAATATTTTCTATGTTGAACCCTCTCCCAAAGTGCCAAATGTGAGACCACGTTGGTCTGTTAAAATCTGTGCAATGCACACCACCTTGGTAATGCCCTGGGTCCTTGCCCTACACAGCTAGTACTGCATCACAGGGGCAGGGTCACTCTTAGCCACAGAGCGGCTGGCCCGCTCCATGAACTGGGGAAGCCTTTTACAGCAGTGGATGCCCACTGCTGGGCAATGACCCAAACCTGCACTGCAGCAACTCTTGGGCAGCTCTCAGGGATTTTTGAGCCCAAGGCAAGCAGTGGCTTACCGTGGTGTTTGCAGGGTGTTTTTGCAAAATGGTTACAGGCTTAGCACCAGTGCAAGAACAGAAACTGCATTAACTTTGTAAAAACCACTGCGCACATCCCGTAATTCTCTTGAAACCTACCCCATCCATTTAGAGCCCTAGGTAGGGCATTGCTGGGTCACTCTCAACACTGGGACAACCAGCCTGGACTGTGCACCTAAGGAGGCTCTTTAAACAGTTGAGCCTTATGGGCAGCCTTATGGGCACAGGAGGACCTCGGCCCTTTGCTCAGTTGCTCAATACTAGTGTCAGCTGGCCTCAGTTCACAGTGAGTCCACCCCCACATGCCTCCAGGTCCAGCACAGGCAGCAACCAACCACATATAGTTGCATAGCTCCTACCGAGTATCATAGGAGTACCAGAAGGAGGGAGTAAGGGATCAAGAACCGATTTGAAAAAATAATGACTAAAAGCTTCCCTAACCTGGCAAAGGAAATAGATATACAAGCCCAGGAAGTGCAGGGAGTCCCAAAGAAGATGAACCTCAACAGGCCCACACCAAGACACATCATAATTAAAATGGCAAAGTTTAAAGACACAAGAGAGAATAATAAAAGCAGCAAGAGAAAGACAACTAGTTACATACAAGGGAGCTCCTATAAGACTATCAAGTGATTTCTCAACAGAAACTTCGCAGGCCAGAAGAGAGTGGCAGGGATTTTCAAAGTGATGAACAAGGGCCTACAACCAAGAATACTCTACCCAGCAAGGCTATCATTTAAAATTGAAGGAGAGATAAAGAGATTCCCAGACAAGAGAAAGCTAAAGGAGTTCATTACCACCAAGCAAGTGTACAAGAAATGTTAAAAGGACTCCTTTAATCAGAAGAAAAAAGAAAACAAACAAAAATAAAAAATATGAATAATAAAAAGGCAATTACTATATATCTATCAATAATCACTTTTAATATAAATGAATTAAATGCTCCAATCAAAAGACATAGAGTAGCTGAATGGATAAAAAAAATAAGACCAATGCCTATATTGTCTACAAGAGACTCACCTCCAATCAAGAGACACACACAGACTTTCAATCAAAGGATGGAAAAATATATTTCATGTAAATGGGAACAAACAAACAAAAAACCTGGGGTAGCAAAACTTGTATCAGACAAAATAGACTTTAAAATGAAGATATAATGAGACAAAGAAGGACATCACATAATAATAAAGGGATCAATCCAACAAGAGGATATAACCCTAGTATATTTAAGCACCCAATATAGGAGCACCTAAATATATAAAACAGATATTGACTAACAAAAAGGCAAAGATCAACAGTAACACAATCATAGTAGGGGGCTTAAACATCCCACTGACATTAATGGATAGACCTTCCAGACAGAAAATCAACATGGAAATAGTGGCCTTAAATGACACACTAGACCAGATGGATTTAATTGATATTTTTAGAGCATTTCACCCCAAAGCAGCAAAATACACATTCTTTTCAAGTGCACATGAAAATTTTTCTAAGATAAACCTCATGTTTGGCCACAAAACTAGTCTCAATAAATTTAAAGAGACTGAAATCATATCAAGTGTCTTCTCTGATAACAATGGTATGAAACTAGCAATCAATTACAAGAAAAAAACTGAAAAACGCACAAATACATGGAGGCTAAATAACATGCTACTAAATAATGAATGGGCCAACAATGAGATGAAGGAAGAAATAAAAAAATATTTTTGGAAAAATGAAAATTCCACGACCTAAAATCTACGGGACACAGCAAAAGCAGTTCTAAGAGGGAAAATTCATAGCAGTGAAGGCCTACCTAAAGAAACAAGAAAAATCTCAAATAAACAGTCTAACTATATACCTAAGGGAACTGGAAAAAGAACAGGAAATAAAACCCAAAGTAGGTGCAAGGAAGGAAATAATAAAGATCAGGGTAGAAATACAGCTAAAAAAAAATACAAAATATCAATAAAGCCAAGAGATGGTTCTCTGAAAAGAATTTTTTAAATAACAAACCTTTAATGAGACTCATCAAAAAGAAGAGAGAGAGGGAGAGAAAGAGAGAGAGAGAGAGAGAGAGAGAGAGAGAGAGAGAGAGAGAGAGAAGATCCAATAAACAAAATCAGCAATAAAAGAGAAGTGACAATGGATCCCACAGAAATGCAAAAAAAAAAAAAAAGAACAACAACAAAAATAATTAAGAAAATACTACGAGCAACTATACACTGACGAATTGGACAATCTTGAAGAAATGGATAAATTCCTGGAAGCATACAACCTTCTAAGACTAAATCAAGAAGAACCAGGAAATCTGAACAGAGCAACTGCAACAAACGAAATAAAATCAGTTATCAACAAGCTCCCAACAAACAAAAGTCCTGAACCAGTTGGCTTTACAGGTGAATTTTACCAAACATTCAAAAAAGAATTAATACCTATACTTCTCAAACTATTCCAAAAAATTCAAAAAGAGGGAAAACTCCCAAGACTGTTTTACCAGGCCAACATTACCCTGATTCCCAAACCAGACAAAGACATTACAAACAAAAGAAAACTATAGGCTGATATCCATGATGAACATAGATGAAAAAATGTGCAATAAAATCCTAACAAACTGAATTCAGCACTACATTAAAATGATCACATGCCATGATCAAGTGGGATTCATTCCTTGCATGTAAGGTTGGTTCAATACCTGCAAACCAATTAACATGATACACCACAACAACAAAATGAAAAATAAAATCATATGGTAACATCAACAGATGCAGAAAAAAACACTTGACAAAATCCAGCTTCCATTTATAATAAAAGCGCTCAGCAAAATGGAAATAGAGGGAATGTATCTCAACATAATAAAGGTTATATATAACAAACCAACAGCTAATATACTCAATGGGGAAAAGCTAAAAGCATTCTCCTTAAGATCAGGAATAAGACAAGAATTCCCACTTTCACCACTTTTATTCCACATGCTTCTGGAAGCCCTAGACACAACAATGAGACAAAAAAATAAATAAAAGGCATCCAAATAAATGAGAAAGAAAGAAGTAAAACTGTCATTGTTTGCAGATAGCATGATAGTATATAGAGGAAATAAAATAATATTCCCCCAAAAAAACTATTAGAACTGATAAATGAACTTAGTAAAGTAGCAGGATAAAAATTAATATTCAGAAATAGGTTGCATTTTTATACACCAATAATGAACCATCAGAAAGGGAAATTAAAACAATCCCATTTACAATTGCATAAAGAAAATACTTAAAAATAAATTTAACCAAAGAAGTAAAAGACTTGTACTCAGAAAATTATAAGACATCAAAGACAGAAATTAAAGAAGATACAAATAATTGGAAACATATACCATGCTTATGGATAGAAAAATATTAATATAGTTAAAATGTCCATGCTACCCAAAGCAATCAATAGATTCAATGCAATCCCAATTAAAATACCAATGGCATTTTTTTACAGAGCTAGAATAAGTAATCCTAAAATTTATATAAAACTATAAAAGACCTCAAATAGCTATGTCAGTCCTGAGAAAGAAGAACAAAGCTGGGGGTATCACACTGCCTGATATCAAATTATACTACAAGATCATAGTAATCAAAATAGCATGGTATTGGCATAAAAACAGACACAGATAAATGGAACAGAATAGAGGGACCAGAAACAAATCATCCGTATACGGTCATTTAATCAATGACAAAGAATTTACACTGGAATAAAGATAGTCATTTTAATAAATGGTTCTGAAAAAACTAGACAGATACACACACAAAAATGAAACTGGACCACATTCTTACACCATATACAAGAATAAATTCAAAATGGATTAAAGATTTAAATGTAAGACCCAAAACCATAAAATTCTTAGAAGAAAATATGGGAAGTAAACTCTCAGACATTACCTTAGCAATATTTATACTGATAGGTTTCCTTGGAAAAGGGAAACAAAAGAAAGAATAAATAAATGGGACTACATTAAACCAAAAACTTTTTTCACAGTAAAGGAAACCAAAACAAAAAGGCAGCCTACTGAATGGGAGAAGATATTTGCCAATGATACATCTGATATGGGTTTAAAATCCAAAGTTTATTAAAAAACCATACAACTGAATACCAAAAATAAATAAATAAATAAATAAATAAATAAATAAATAACCCCACTAAAAAATGGGCAGAGGACCTGAGAAGACATTTCTCCAAAGAGGATATACAGATGGCCAAGAGACATATGAAAAGATGCTCATCATCACTTATCATCAGAGAAATGCAAATAGAAACCACAATGAGATATCACTTCACACCTATCAGAATGGCAATCATCAATAAATCAACAAACAAGTGTTGGCACAATGTGGAGAAAAGGGAACCCTCCTGCACTGTTGGTGGGACTGCAAATTGGTACAGCCACTGTGAAAAACAGTATGGAGTTTCCTCAAAAAATTAAAAATAAAATTACCTTATGACCCAGCAATTGTACTCCAGGGTATTTATCCAAAGAAATCCAAAACACTAACTCGAAAAAATATATGCACCCCTATGTTTACTGCAGTGCTATTCACAATAGCCAAGATATGGAAACAACTGAAATGCCCATCAATAGATGACCTGATAAAGAAATGCGGTACATTTATAAAGTGGAGTATAACTCTGCCATGAAAAAGAGTGGAATTTTACCATTTGCAACAACATGGATGGACCTAGAGGATATTATCCTAAGTGAAATAACTCAGACTGAGAAAGACAACTACCATATGACCTCACTTATATGTGGAATCTAAAGAACAGAATAAACGAACAAACAAAACAGAAATAGACTCATAGATATAGAGAACAAACTGATGGTTTCTAGAAGGGGAGGGAGTTGAGGGATGGATGAGAAAGGTGAAGGAATTAGGAAGTATAAATAGGCAGTCACAAAATAGTCACAAGAATGTGAAATACAGTATGGGGAATATAGTCAATAATGTAAAAACTATGTATGGTGTCAGGTGAGTACTACTAGACTTATTGGGGGACCATTTCGTAAGTTATATAAATGCCTAACCACTGTGCTGTTCACCTGAAACTAATACAAAATAATATCAAAAGTTACATATATATATATATATATATATATATATATATATTCAAGGGATGTAAAGTACAGCATAGGGAGTATAGTAAATGGTGTTGTAATCGCTATGTACAATATCAGATGGGTAGTAGGCTTGTTGGGGTTGTCACTTTGTGAGGGGTGTAAATGTCTAATCATTATTTTGTTTTGTACATTGACACTAATTAAAAAATTTAAAAAAGAAAATGGAATTTCTTACAATGTGTTTTAGATCTCTAAAACATACCACTGTGGTGTATAAGAATAGAGTATACTGTATATGAATATATAGTATGAACTTAATAAATATATGTGGAATCTAGGAATGAAATACAAATGAAAGAAAAACAAATAGTATTAAATTCATTTGATGGCCTTGTTTTCAACACAATATGTTATTTTAAATTTTGCAATAAATGTTGAAACAATTTATACAAACCACATGTTTTTATCACCTTTTGAGTAACAGATTATTTAGTCAATCCATATAGATTTTTATATCTATAAAATCTACTCCTCTAAGTAGCATCCTTTCTTTCCTGATGCTTTCCATGATAGAGTTCCTAAATATTTCACAAGAAAATCCCATACAGTGAAAATGAGACTCACACACTGCCAGAAATGGGACACCAGGAAGCTTACTAGGACATTAATATATGTGAATTACAGTAAGTTAACCTACGTGAAAAGATCTTACATAAGGAATCGTGTCTACTGATTGCATGTGAGTGATTCTGGATGAATTGCAAGCTATCACCTATTCTCTCGGCACCAAACCAGGAAACAGTAATGTTTACTTCTATTTGCAATGGCAATAAAGATCAAAATCTAAGTGTTTTCTGTAATTTTGCTCCTGTTATATTTTCAAACACTTAATATGCATCATAAGCTGTTGATTAGTTTTATTTTTAAAGATCAGTTTCCCCAAATTGCATCATACTCTCACATTTTTGTTAACCCAGATACTTAAAAAATTGGTGTATTTTCCTGTTTCAATTTGAAATGGTTATTTTTTCTTTTTAATCATTTTATTCTTTATGATTTCTATGTTTTTCTAATAATCATATTTTTTCCCTTAACTAAAACATATTGGAATTTAACATGCCCTTTCAGAAAATAAATGATAAAAGATATCCAGTAAGATAAGTTTATTAGTCTGGTTATTCAATGCCTAGTAAAGCATTGCTACACTGAATCTAAGCCTTAGCTGATCTTTTCCTCTCTGGTAACTGACCTTTTACAATTCAGTATAAGAGAGTGATTGGTTTCATCCACTAACTTTGAAGTCAACATCACAGCTTTACCTTTTATTCTGAACAACTTATTCTGTTCAATTTCTCTTACATTAAATACCATATTTGGGAAACAAAGTAAATAGTTCAACTTATGTGCCGTTGACAACCTTACAGCTTCTCATTCCACATCTCGTATTATCTTTTATTGCCATTTCCTTATACAGCAGAAGCCTAGAATAATGGGAAGATCCTTGGATTTTTATGAGTTTAGGGCCAAATTCCAAGGCTAAGCAAATTAGATAAAGCAAACTCCTTAGTACCAACAAATAAAGTATGTAATATCACATAAGTGTACCTGGGTTTTCTCACTCTTAAAATCAAAGTGTTAAACTAGATAATCCCAAGAGTTTATTGAATATCTAAGTGTGAAATATATTCATTTAAGTAAAATAAAAATAAAGGTAAGAGAAATGAGAATAAAGTGTCTCTATATGAGACTCCCAGTTAAGATGATCCTCTGAGTTCAGGTATTAACTTCCCCACTTGTCCAATTATATAGAACACATATCTTAAGGATGCCTTCAAATTTATAGTGTGACTCACTTCTATAGCACATTGCCATATAGAATACCAAATATTCATTTGCACTGGAAGTGCAGTCACCCACTTTTGGCCACCCACATATCTCAACCAAACAGCAACACACCTGGCGTTTCCAGCTCCAGTAACATTTCTGGACTTGAAACTATACCATAGAGCATGGGGTGTGACATCCTGAGCCGCTGTCCAAGGGATGATATAATCTTTAAGTACAGAGAAATAAATATCTAGTGGAATGAACTTTAACCCATAAATTAAAGAGGGCAAGATTCCCCTCTTTATGATATTAGTCGGCTAGGGCTGCCACACAGAATGCCACTGACTGGGTGATTGAAATAGCAACAATTTTTATTCTCACAGTCCTGGAGGCTGGAAATGCAAGATCAAGGCATCAGCAGTTTTGATTTCTCCTGAAGCCTCTCTCCTTTGTTTGCAGACATCTACCCTGTCTCTGTGTTCTCACATGGCCTTTCTTCTGTGTACCTGCTGGTCTTTTCCTCTTTTTATAAGGATACTAGTCCTAGCAAACTAGGGCCTCACCCTTATGACTTCATTTAACCTTAATTAGTTACTTAAAGGTTCATTCTCCAAATACAGTCACATTGAGTATCAGGGCTTCAACATTTTAATTTTGGGGAAACACAACTCAATCCATAACATGTATTCACTCATTAACTACTCTAAAGTGTAGTTGCTCCAGGAGAATTCTGTATATAGTAAGTTTCCGACTTACAAACGAATTCTGTTCTAGGAGAACGTTCATAAGTCAGATTTGTTCGTAAGTCCAACAAAGTGAGTCTTATACACCTTTGATACAAATATACAATGTAAAGCCAATAGTTGAACGATTCATGTTACAAGAATGAGTGACATCTACCACCTTTTTGCCTTGGTCCAATCTCTCAATTATTTTTCACTTTTGTTTCCATAGTTAATGGTTTGTGCTTCCTAGCAGTCCTCTCCATATCACCACTGCTTTTCCTCTTGCTTCCAGACATCCTGGGCTCTGATTGAGCACTGTACTACTGTACACTATCGCTCTGTACAGTAAGCACACAGCAGCACAACTGTGACAATGTCCAGCAGACACGTGAGCTACTTTCACAATTTGTTCACATCTATGAATATTCATAATGCGAGGTCCATTTGTATCTGTGAAAGTTAACAACTCGAATGTTCATAAGCCGAGGACTTACTGTATTAAGTATATATATCTATTGAGCTGTTCTCTTTGAGGCTTGTCATGAAGCAGTGTAGACCTTGGTAACAGATCAGTTAGCATCAGTTCATACTTCCTACCTCAGTTTCCTTTTACCTTACCTTTCCCCTTTATAGTTGTTTGGTAAGACTGTATTTTCTACAGCATCTACCATAGCATTGATAGGTAAATTGTATATACACACTTTTCTCACAACCTTCTAGATCAAGCAGACAAAATTAATTTATAACCCATAGAATATACAAATAACATAGTTGACTCATTCTCAGCATTGTACCAAAGAAGAAGAAAACACACATTTTTTCAAGGTAATAGGAAACTCTTACAAAAGTTGAACACAAAATAAGCTACATAGAAATTTTCAACTTAATTAAAAAATATATACAAAAGCCTGACAATTAAGTTCACAAACTTGTTGCATCAATGTTGCTAACCTTTTTGATATCAGATAAATTATTTATTATGAATATGCACCAACTGGACAATTAAGTTTACTATTTGGAAGTGCTGAAAAGGTTGCATGAAAAAGTTAGATGACCTGACCTTTTGTCAACAATTCATGGCTCTTACATCACGACAAAGCACCAGCTCAAACGGCACTGTCTGTGAGGGAGTTTTTAGCCAGGAAACAAATAACTGTATTGGAACACCCTCCCTACTCACTTGATCTTGCCCCCAATGACTTCTCTCTTTACCTGAAGATAAAGGAATATTGAAAAGAAGAAGACATTTTGATGATTCAGGACATCAAGTTTAATACAACAGCTCTGATGGCCATTCCAGAAAAAGAGTTCTAAAATAACTGTGAAGGGTGGACTAGGCACTGGCATTGGTGCATAGCTTCCCAAGGAGAGTATTTTGAAGGTGACCACAGTAATATTCAACAATGAGGTACGTAGCATTTTTTCTAGAATGAGTTCGTAAACTTAATTGTATGACCTTATATATCATATACACCTCATACTGTGACAATTAAACTGAAAGTCAACTATAAGAAAACATACTGAAATAATATAATACTAAAAAAATCAGGGAAATTTGCCTATTTTTATCATTGATATATTCCAAGGACCTAGAATACCTGGCACATTATTTTTTAAATGAATGAATAAACTGTTATTGTTTTAAAACCTGTCTAGAAAGTTAAACACACACTTAATAAAGTCATGACTTAAATGGAGCAAAACTATTTAAAACTGAAGAAATTAAAAGCACTTCGTATCAAACCTTGTCAAATGCAGCTACTGCTCTTTAGAAGAAAATATATATTGTAATTGTGTTTTCAAAATATCAAGAAAGCCTAAAAATTAATAAACTGTCATCAATTCAAGAAGACAGACAGCAAAGCAGAGACTATATGCAAAGAAAATAATGAAAAGCTAAAAAATTAAATAGAGCAAACTTTGAAAAACTAAGAATAGACACAATTGTAGTAAAATTCATCAGGAAAAATAACAGATATGGCAAAAAAATGAGACATGAATTGAGTATGTTAAGAACAGCTTATTTTTATATTTTATATTTTTTATTAGGTATGTAATTATTGTGTTTCTACTGTACCACATTTATTATTATTAAATATCTCCTTTTTCCTCTTTTTATCCCACTTACAGTATTGCATATTGAGAAATATTTAGACTACTATTAGTATTGCTATGTCTCCATAATTTTAGTTAGCATCTACTTAGTATAACATTTGACATTCTATTATATTCAAACTTTGTCACTTTTATATAATATTTACTTCTATTCTTTAATTCAAATGAAAACTGCTTCTTAAAGAAATGTAAAACATTCAATTTTACTGTGGTTATTTATATATTTAGTTTTATTTCTGTCATATTTTAAAATTTTCTTTGCCTTTTTTTGCTGTTTTTCATAGGAGACCTTATCATTAGAAAAATTTTATACTAACAGAAATATTGAGAGTTCTAAATGACATAGAAGTCAAGGTCATTGCGAAGGTAACATTTTCAGGGGGAAAGATAATGTCATATTTTATTTAACAGCTTGTTACCTTGAAATGTAACTTTTAAGTATTTTGATGTATGGTAAATAGGCCTCCATCTGTACTTCTACTCAATGACCTGCTAATGTCACAGGTGGGCACGCATTTAGATTTACAAATGGGTTTGACAATTCTTTGCACATCATGTCTTATTACATTTCACTCCTTCCCTCTAAGACCAATTTCTATTATGATGTACGTATTTATTTAGTGTTTCCTGTCGTGGGATATGTAAATTGGAAATTTTCACCATCATAGTCTGAAAATGCCATCATTTTACCCTATATTTGATTCATAAGTGAAAATTCTGTATTGAGATATTTACTTTCAGCATGCTCAGGATATAATGCCAATGTTTCTATTATTTACTTAGGTTGGTATGAAATCAGCCAAAAGTCTAATTATCATTCCTTATGTCATTCCATACCATTCCTTACGGTATATTTCTCATTGATTTCTTGTTTCTTTTGTGATTTTTTCTTTATCTTTGTGGTGTAGTTCACTATATTGTGACTAAGTGTGAATTTATTTGAATTTATTGTACTCAGTACAAAGTATCTTTCTTAAAATTGAAGATTGATATTTTTCTTTGATTCTTTGTGTCCAGCTTTATACAAGTAACTTAATTTACCTCCCCAAGTATACCAAAACAGGGTTACTGGACTCTGTCCCCAATATAAACGTCATAGCCTAGGCTCTCAAAAACAACCAGAAGCAAAATCTCCCAAGAGCTTTTCAGCTTTAACACATTCATATCTCTTCCTTCTAGGCCCCTCTTCTTTTTAAGCAACTTGGAATTTTTTTTTCTGGGACTCAAGTTCTGCTAAGTATTTGTTTATATTTTATTCTGCTTGTCTACATAGATTTGCAGGGTATTCAAATACTTCCTTATCATGTTGACTAGTCTGCATTACTGGTTCAAAGTTTTATATTTCCATTGCTATTTTCTCTTTAAAGTAATTTTAGTTTGAAAATAAAATTTTTGTTGATGTGAAGAAAACTCTGGAAATTTGTTTTTATTTTTTACTACTTTTTCATCATAGATAAAGTCGGGAAAAGATGTATATTTATGTCGTCTCTTCATCCTCCCACCTCCATTTTTAACAGTAAACCAAAGAAATCTACATACTCTCTTGTGAGTCACTCTAGGTGTTGTGCTCCATTTATAGTCCCATCTAATAACATGCCTTTGTATCTTTTTATACCTGCAAAGCATTAACTGTCTATGAAACATCTTTACCTCTAAGGATCTTAGTTCTCATCATTAGCTATATCAACAATATGTGAGACTGGCATTAGTTGTGGGATTGGGAAGACTTGTATAAGAATACAGGTCTTGGGTAGCTCTAGGCTTATTTTTAGGAACACCTAGAAGTCTGGCACTACACCTTGGTCAAAAAAGCAAGGATGAGATGCACTAGCTAGTGATTTATAATATCCTTTTTAAAGTTTGAAACTCCCCTAGAGGCACCAGCTTGTACTCATTCTCTAGATTTTGTTTATTTTTTTAAAGAATAGTTTCAATATACTAATGAACCCAAGAAAAATGCAGAAAATGATTGTGAAAGTCTAAGACAGATAGGTATTCGATCTGCTCGTCTCTGTAGTGCATGTCAGAATAAACCCTCCCTGCACCTCAGAGATGATGCCCCTTAGATGAGGAAGGCCAGTCTTACAGGGAGAGCATAGTTCTGCTCTGCTTCTGTGTTATGACTGGAAAACTCTCTCTGCCCTCCACCCGCAACCCTACCTCAGAAAATTTCCCTCTGCAGAATCACCAACCTGCACATTTAAAACCTAAAAAACACAGCTCTTGAAAAATATTTTTTCCAATTTGCAGCTATACTTCTTCACACCTTTGGATGAATTTTTATTTTGTTTGCAACAGTACATCTAGAGACAGACTGCGAACCTAGCCTATTAGATGCTATTATTCCTTTCTACTGCTTAATAGTCTAGATCCAGGTTGAACCCTCTCACATTCCAAGAGAAAATAATAAAACGTTTTCTGAAGCACGAACATATGTCATCTCATTCAATACTCACAGAAGCCCTGTGAAGGAGGCAGACAAACATTGTTCTAAATTTTATGATGAGAAAAAGAAAACTTATAGATACCTTCAATTATTTTTTTAAAAGTAGAAGGAAATGACAGGCTAAGGAATTAAACAATTTAAGAAGACCAAATTGAGAAATTACAAATAAACTGAAGAATTCTGGGAGAAAATTTAAGGAAAAAATTAAAAGAGCACATAAGAACAAGAAATCTAATCTGAAGAGGAAAAACAAAATGATTCAGAAGCAGATATTATTACAGAAATGAGTACCATTAAGGTGTTAAAAGTAGCTTAGCTATTTAGTGATTTCAAACTAATTGATACGATTTTCAGTAGTATGAAAGATAGAGGTGAATTTAACAAAACCAATGAAAAACAGAAATGAACACAAAGGACATTATATATACATACATACATACATACATACATACATACATACATACATACATACGGAGATAGAGAAGAAGACAATAAAGGTAATTTTCACCATTCTTATGAATGAGTCCAAAGAAAATATATTTCTTTTGTAGATTTCTTGGGGAAAAAAAAAAACCATGAGAAGCCAGGGAATTTTGCTGATAACTAGTGAAAAAGTCAACTACTTGTTACAAATAGTCTTGAGAAAGAAAATTTTTAATTATAAGTTATAAAAAAATTTTTTATCAAACTAACCAGGATTTTTCTTTTAAAATTATTTAAATAGTACATAATGTTAAGAAAGCACAAATAGTTAATGCTGTTTTTATTCCTATATTAACAGTAAAAGAGGGAGTAGCACACAGGAGGTTACTAAGTATTGAAGCGGGATATAATGTCACAACCAAAAAAAAAATCCAAAGGTCTAGATCTGGAATTATCATTGTGTTTAATTAATTGCGTACTATGGGAGGAGCCAATAAATATGTGTACAGAATTATTTTATAATGTATTAAATTAAATTAAATACAAGTGTGGTTTATACTAAACTGGTGGAAAGGAAAATTATCATATATTTATGATGTTTTTGTTTTCATTATAACTCTTGTTGCAAAGAACATTTGTAAAGTCACATTTGCCTCCTTGCCTATTGCCTTAGGATGAAATAAAAGGAATTATAATGCTTGGTTAAAGTTATAGGGACGTTGTTAGTTATTGAGTATAAATTCAAATAAACATTGACAAAAAAAATAGTACAAAACGTAATTTTACTTTGCTCATTAGAGTAACATGAGATAGAAATCTAAATTGAACAAAGCTTTGCATTTCTTTCAGAGGATTAAGCTCATTTAACAGGTTGTCCACGGGTCCTAAGACACAGGTTTTTTGAGCTTACTCTGCTTTTATGTGGGAAGTTCAAATTTGAAAATTTCCACTAGATTTTATGACATTCTGTTACGCTCTTTCTAATTTAGTCATTTTGCCTTCCAATGCCTTCCAATCAGCTCTAATATCCCTTGAGGAAATGCCAAATTTGAAGAGACATTAAACTCAACTAACTTCACTGCCTGTCAGAGAAATGACAGGGAAATATTGTTGGACATCGTGTCATTTTATGACACTTCTGATTAAGATCATATATACTTGTTGAATGCTAAAGAACTGGAAATATATACATATTCTCAAATTTTTAGATGGAGGAAGTATAGTTAAAATAAATTGCATAGTAAAAATAAAGTTGTAGGTGGTACCAAATTTTAAACTTAGCTGTTTAAAATAACCGTAGATAAAACAAGGATCCCCAGGAGTAGATTATTTGAACCAAAATGAGACTAATTTATAAATCATGTAGTACTAATTTGAAATCTGGACATTACAGATAGAAGATTAGAGGGGGATACAAAAATTCCTAGATACCATTCTAAGTAAAAACTATTTTAAATGTATAAAACAGGCTTTGGTCAAAATGGCAGAGTAGACAAATATTGTGGTTATCTCCTCTCATGACCACATCACAATTACAATTAAACTACAGAATAACTATCATTGGGAATCGCCTGAAGTCTAGCTGAGCCAAAACCCTACAACAAAGGACATACAGAAGAAGCCCCCTCAAGACTAGTAGGGGGGTAGAGATGCAGAATAGGCTGGTCCTACACCCACATGTGACCATTAAAAATCAGGTAGGAGATATCAACTAGAGAGGTGCCCCCTGAGGAGTGAGGAGTCCCAGCCCCACAGCAGGTTCCCCAGCCCAGGTTTCCAGTGTCAGGAAGAGAAGTTCCCACAGTGTCTGGCTGTGAAATCCAGTGAAGATTGTGACTGAGTGAGACATGGGCTGCTGGAGTCCCAGATGCTCCTCTTAAAGGACCCCCACATGAACTTACTTGCTGACAGGCTCACTCTCTCTGAGCTCCAGCACTGGGGTGCCGGCTTAAAAGGCACCAGGGACATACATACTGGGAGAAACTGAATTGTCTGGCTTAGGGCAAGGGCTGGAGGGGCAGTTTCCACCCAGACATAAGTGCTGGCAGAAGCCACTGTTCCTTTGTTGAGACCTACCCCCTCCCAGCATGTAGATGCAGGCGGGTGCCATATCTGAGTTTTCATCAGTTTACCTGATACCATTCACTCTGTCTTTGTGATTCCCTAAGATCCCACCACACCCAAAGTGCAGGCCCATCCAAGCCACTTCTAGTAGCTTTTCCATGAAAACGACTGGTCTTGGCTCATACTGGGAACTTTTCTAAAATTTCTCAAGGTTCACAAACCCCAAGCAAGCAACACCTGGCCTTGGCATGCCCTGAACCTCTTGCTAAGCAGCCCCAAGCCTGGCACTAGCGTCAGCCAAGCTGTTTGTAGCTTAGCCTCTCTCAGGCACCTCCAAACCCAGCACAAGTGGCAACTACCTACAGATCACTTTCTAGCTCATACCAACTGGATGTGGGCAGGGCACAGGTGGCAGTTAACTTTAGTCTGCACCAGAACCCCTCCCAAGAAACCCCAGAACCAACATACCTGGTGGCCAAATTCAGACCACACCAGAGCATCACTCAACGACCTCAACAAATGACACACCCAAAAGACAGACTTGACAGGCACCAGAGCCTGGCTACAGAGAATCCTGCTCCATAGGGTCAGTTCCTGCACAATAGCTCCTTCACTGTAGTCATGGCCAGTCCTCAAAACCAATCAGCCTAAGGGTTAATCCCGTCCATTGATATTTTCCAAAGTTGACTGATGATAATAATCTGGGTTCCATATTAAATAATAGAAACTATAGAAACTTAAGTCCATTTCATACTAATTGATTGATCAGTTTGAATTAACTTATGCCAAGTAGCGTAGGTGTGTACACTGTGTGCATGTATGTATGTATATGTGTAATATGTGTGTATATATCTATGTGTATATATATATATACCATGTAATATATATTTATTAATAATATACATTTATTTATACCACAATAATATATTGTTACATATAATTATATATAACATTATATACATTGTAATAGTATAAAAGGTAATTATGTCAGGGTGTAAAATGCACCTATTAATTAAATGAAGGACATTGAGACTATTTCATATTTTAAAAATATATTATAAACACTATGATGAAAACACTTTGATGAACATCTTTATAAATAAATACCTCTTTGCATTTGCGACTTCACTTTACTGATAAAACTTTTTAATAGTTTTCTTTGTAGGGATAATAAGAAAAAATATGTTATTATGTTTAACAAAAAACCTGACACTGCATTTGCCTTTCATATTTATATAAAAAAAATTGGCTCTCTGTGGGAGAATAGTTCCTGGAAGATTGTACAGATACTAAAGGCAAAGAAAGAAAAAAAAAAAGGCTGAAACATTCTCCATTAAAAATGAGAATTTTCTATGCAACTGTTTGTGTATTTGTACAACATATGCATGTCTTCCTGACTAATTAAATGTGGGATAAATTTCTATAAATTTTCCCAGTTAAAATGTATTGTTGGAATTGCCCGAGGTTTTAACACTTCTTATAATAGACTACCTTTAATTGTTGCACAATGTCCCATTATAGATTTTCCACAGTGTATTTAACCTATTTGATATTGATTGACCGTAGAAATATAATGTTGGTTATTACAACTTATGCCTTGGTAGCATTTTAATAAATAGATGTTACCATATATATTGATTATTTCTAAAATTGGAATTGCTGCAACATATGCTGCAGTTTGCTTTTGTTTGAATTGGTCAATCAGATAAGGGATATTTTAGACTCTTACTTTACACTTCCCAATTTTTCTCTGGCCTAGTAAGGCTGTGTGATTTTTACACTCCCCATATGGGGTACATGAGTTTGCCTCCTAACTTACTCAAACTTCACTAGTTATGAGAAACTTTTTTGCTTAAACTTAATTTGAGGTGAAAAAAACGCAACTCAATGTGAATATGTGAATTTGGAACTTGAAGACTTTTCTATTAAACATATAAAAATACATCTGTATTTCTGTATTCCTTCTTTTATGATTTACCTACACACAGAAAACTTTTTTCCCTGTTGTTGGCAGTGGTGTAAAAACTTTTAAATATTAACGTACTAATACTTTATGTGTAAAATGTGCTATAATATCTTCCAACATTATCAATGTTGTTTTAATTTAAGTATGGTCATACACTTTTTTTATGTTTATGTTATCAAAGCTACTACTTTTAGTTATGCTTTTTACTTATTTTCATACATTTAGAAATGTTGTTGGGCTGGCCGAGTGACGCGATGGTTAAGAACTGGCTTAGGACGCCAGAGGGCCCTGGTTTGGATCCCACATATGAGGGCCAGTGACACTGCCCTCCACAGCTAAGATGCTGAACAACAGCTCAACCTTGAGCTGGGCTGCTGTGAGTCACAGGCGACGGTGTAGGCTGCAGCCCCTGTGGCAGTGGTTTGCCATGGGCTACCATGTGTAGCCAGCAGCCAGCGTGAGTGGCCAGCAGTCGCAGTGAGCAGCCGTCCAGAGGCCGGCGACTGATCTGCCTTGCCCGGGAAGACAGCAATGATGGTGCCAACTTGGGCCAGTGAAGCAATGTCCTGCACAACTAGACTGAAGAACAAAATGACAGCAGCTTGTCTGTTCCCCTTCCCCCAATTCCCCAGCACTGTTCCCATCCCCCCAATTCCCCAATAAAAATCTTTTTAAAAAAAAATGTTGTTTACTATTCTGTGTAAGAGACATTTTATCCTCATAATGATGCCTAATCGTTGTTCCTAATGATGTTATGACTTAATTTTCATTTTCTTAATATATCTTTAACATACCTTAGCAATTATTTATAAAAAATTTGATATGATCATATAACTGTATCATTCCAAATTACTAAGTCAATTGTCTCAACGATATTTATTAGAAAAGCCCACTCTTCCTCACTGAGTTTAAATACCCATAATCTTATGTAAAATTGTAATGTATAATATCAGTATTTTACTATTCTTACACAAGTATCAAACCATTTAAATTATTAATAGAAGACAAATCAGTGTTCTCAGAAATTTTAGCATATAATTTGGGGAAGGGAAGAGTTTCTCCAATAAAATACTTTTTTGAAAGTTCAAGAATGTATGCTCTATAAATCCAAAATGCCACTTTGGCATTTGTAGTGAGGATAATGTAGTTTACTTCCTTTAAGTAATTAATGCATTGTGTGTCATTAATAGATTTTCTAATTTGATATTCTTTCATGTTCCTAAAATGATTATTGTTGGTTTATTTAAAATAATGTTATACTAAATTAGCTAACATTCTATTTAGAATTTATATTTCTTTCATAATTAAGGTTGACATGTTTTTCTTATTGTCTATATTTTAGAAGAGTCATACAATCTTAATAAAATAAATTTGAGATTTTTTTTTTTTTTTAGTTTTTCTATTTTTCTTTTATTTATTTATTTTTTTCATCTGAGCCATCCTGCCACCTGTTGGCAGCTCAGCAGCAGCTCAGCTCAGGCCGTGAATCAAACTGGTGACCCTGTTGCTTAGAGCTCACACTCTTGAGTGAACTCTTAATCAACTGAGCCACTCAGCCAGCCCTTTTTTTTTAGTTTTTCTATCCTCAGTATATACAGCATAGAAATTAATACATTGATATTTTAAACACTTTTATTCAGCTACCTTTTTAATATTTGTATTTATTCTAATGAGTTTAGTTTAGAACATACAAAATTACATATATATAATCATATTTTCATATTTTGTTTTAAATTCGCCATGCCTTAGAGCAATAAACAAATAGGTCATAAGAAGGCTAAGTTAATATGAAGGTAGTTTTTCTTACTTGGTTTATAATTGTAATGGAATGCTTCTATTACTTTAACAATATCATAATATTAAGTATTTAGATAATGTTATTTATATATTAATAAATAATAATAATGAATTGATTAAAGGCTATATCATTCTATCTGTAGTTACCAAGGTTATTTAAAGGCGTGGAAATACATCAGCATCTATTGGTACTTAAATTTCTCCAGTAGACAGTTTGAGAACAGCTTCTCTGGATCCAGGGTACCTGGTTTTAAATCCCAGCTCCACAACTTGCCAGTTGTGTGACTGTGTGCAGTTTGCTGAGCCTCTTTTTGTCTTAGTTTACACATCTGCAAACTGGGATGATCATCAAACTATTTACATTACAGGATCATTGTGAGGATTAAACTTCTTAATATATCTAAAGCACCTAAACCATGCCTGTCACAAAGAAAGTGCTAAATGTGTTTGTTGTTATTTGTTTATGAGATGCAATAAAATGATTGATAGTATTATTTAATATTAACTGCTCCTTTAATCCACTTGATAGCATACACATATGCACACACACACACAAACACACACACACACATAAGCATACTGTGAACTACGTAGACTAATAGGTATTTTAGTATTCAGAATCCTTATATTACTAAATGTGGTTGGATTAATATTTTCTTTGTGTGCCATGTTAAGTTTTGGCATGTCTATGCTACATGTCATGTATTTTTATTTTATCTGATCTCGTTTAAATGTGTAGAACAAAATACGTATCAGTTTCTATTGCTGTTAAAACAAATTACTACAAAATTTCTGGCTTAAATAACACAAATATTGGGTTGTTGAAAAAGTCATGATGCATGTTTGTGACAGGTGGCACTAGTTCATTTTTGGAAGTACTAGAGTCATTCTCATCTATGTTATTGTTTTTTCATTTGACAGCTGACAGTTCTAGCTTCATTCTAAAAAAAAATTGAGCCATTTGGTAGAGTTTTGGAGATTTTACAACAAGTTGATGATGGAAGACCAAACTGTGCATTTTTGCCATATTTTACTGTTTTACTTCCATGAAGGGAAGAACACGCGTAAAGCTTGTGAAAAGTTGCATAAAGTTTATGGTGACAATGCTCTACAAGAACCTCAGTGCCAACGATGGTTCACGAAATTTCATTCTGATGATTTTGATCTCAATGATGCTCCTGGGTCAGGGAAGCCCACTGAGGCTGATGATGACAAAATAAAGTCATTGATTGAGTCAAACCCATGTTACATGACACGAGAGATTGCAGAAACATTGAATATCCATAATTCAAGCATTTATGACCACCTGAAGAAGCTGGGATATGTAAGCAAGCTCGATATTTGTGTTCTGCGTGATCTCAAAGAAGTTCATTTGAAGGCGCATGTAAACATCTGCAATATGCTCATTAAACATGAGGAAAACGATTCTTTATTGAAGTGACTGATAACTGGTGATGAGAAGTGGATTGTCTACAACAATGTGGTGTGCAAATGGTCTTGGTCCCAACATGATGATTCGCCTCAACTGACATGGAAAGCAGACATTCATTACAGGAAGGTTATGCTCTCAAGTGTGGTGGGACTTTAAAGGTGTTGTGTTTTTCAAGCTCCTACCAAGGAACCAAATAATCAATTTGAATGTGTACTGTCAGCAATTGGACAGTTTGAAAAAATCCATCACCCAGAAACATCCAGAGCTAATTAATTGTAAAGGAATTGTGTTCCATCGTGACAGCGTGAGGCCACACACAAGATTGATCACCCGTCAAAAGTTATTGGAGGTTGGGGCCGGCCAAGTGGTGCGTTGGTTAAGAGTTGGTTTGGGATGCCAGCTCTGAGCAGCAGGGCCCCAGTTCAGATCTCACATTAGGGCCAGTGATGCTGCGCCCTCTAAGCTAAGATGGTGAACAACAGCTCGACCTGGAGCTGGGTGCCATGAGTCGCTGGCAATTGTGTAGACTGCAGTGGGGCTGCAGTGGGCTCCTGTAAGCTACTGTGAATGGCCAGCTCTGACATGAGCTGCCAAGAGCTGCTGTGAGCGGCCATCCAGTGACTAGTGACCGATCTGCCTCACCCGGGAAGAGCACAATGATAATACCAACATGGGCCAGTGAAGCAACGTCCTCCACAACTAGACTGAAGAACAAAAGGACAGCAACTTGTCTGTTCTCCTCCCCCAATTCCCCAAAAAAATATTTAAAAAAAAAAATTTATTGGAGCTTGGATGGGATGTGTTGCCACACCCACCACACTCGCCTGACCTTGTGCCATCAGATTTCCACTTGTTTCACTCTCTTCAAAATTCCTTGCATGCTATAACGTTCAATTCACATGAGGCCGTAAATCAGCACCTTGCTCACTTTTTCGCAAATAAAGACAGGTCCTTCTATGAACGAGGAATTATGAAGCTCACTGAAAGATGGCGAAAGGTTATTGAACAAAATGGGAAATACATCATTGAGAGATCTTTGTTCCTTATATAAATAAATGACCTTTGAAAAACATAGACAAAATACGTCATGACTTTTCCGACAACTCAATATATTATCCTACAGTTTTGTAATTTAGATATAGGTTGCACTAAAATCAAGGTGTCAGCAGGGTTGCCTTCCTTTCTGGAGGTGCAAGAGAATTGGCTTCCTTGACTTTTCCTGCTATTAGAGGTCACCCCCATTCTTTGGCTTGTGATCCCCTTCCTTCATCTTTAAAGAACTTTTTTTGTCATCACATCTTTCTTTCTGACTATAGATAAGAAGTTTCCCCATTTTAAGGACTCATTTGATGAGATTGGGTCCACCTGGTTAATCCAGGATACTCTCCCTAGCTCAAGGTGTATAACCTTAATCACATCTGCAAAGTCTCTTTTGCCATGTAAGGTAACAGATTCTCCGAATTAGGATGTAGACATCTTTGACTAGTTCTCCTTTTAATTGTTTATTGGATTTTAAGCATCATTCCCTTACCTAACAAACGTGATTTTCCACTTAAAATCTCTTGATATCTTGGAATTCATTTACTAATGCTTAGCTGATTCTCCCATTCATACACTCTAAAATATATCCAAAATTTTTCTAACCACCTTGTGTAGTTGTTGCAGTTATCAAGTATAGACTTTGTCAGATGATTTTACTATAGCTTCTCTGTTTCAGAGAAATTTCAGGGGAACACCTTTCACTTATATCCCAGACATAAATATTAAACTGGAAGAATTATTCCAGTGAGTTTTCTAACATTTCCCCTCTCTTCCAAAGTTAAATCATTTTATATCTAAATTATCCTCCCTCACTCAGGAACAACCAAAATACTTCCTTCTTTCCTCTGTAGTAGTCTGTTCAAGCTACCATAATAAAATATCATAGATTAGCTGGCTTAAACAACAGGAATATATTTCTTACAGTTCTTAAGACTGGGAAGTTCAACATCAAGATGCTGGCAACATGTCAAGGTCTCTTTTGGCTTGTAGTCAGATGCCACCTTGCTGTGTGTTCATGTGATATTATCTTTGAGAATGATCTATGGTGTCTGCTCCTCTTCTTATAAAGGCATCAGTTCTACCAGATCAGGGACCTACACTATGACCTCATATAACTTTAATTACCTTTTTAAAGACCCTATCTCTACATACAGTTCCATTGGGGGTTAGGGCTTCATCATATGAATTTGGTGGAAGTAAAATTTAGTCAATAATACTCCTCCATTTTTAAAAACAACCAAGGGGCCGGCCAAGTGGCTCAGTTAGTTAAGAGCTCACACAAGAGTGCGAGCTCTGAGCAACAGTGGTTCGTGCCCAGCCCAAGCTGAGCTGCCGCTGAGCTGCCAACAAGTGGCAGGATGGCTCAGCTAAAAAAAAAAAAACAACATGAAAACAACCTAAAGACTTGGTTCTCATAATATGCACCTTAGACAGTGTTAAGTTCTTTCCCTTAAAATCACCTTGACATTCTAAAAAAAAAAAAAAAAGCATTTATTTAAAAAATTCAAAATTGCATTTATGCAATTCTGGGAAAAAGCAAATAATCTGAACTTACACCTAATTTATACAAATAGGTTAAGAATACAAAATCTCAATTTTTAGTCAGGGTAATCAAACAAATAGGTTAAACTTAAGAGTATTACATCAAGACTGAAATGTCTGTAAGTTAAGAGAAACTTTCCAGCAATTGAGGCTGTGTACATTATCTTGATACATAAAGTAAGATGAAGGGGCAGAGATAATGTTTAATTTTAAAATTACATGGAAAATGACAACTTGTGATATTAATAAGTCAATAAATATATAATGCAGGTGTACATCACCACTACTCCTAATTTTAGAGACTAGAAAAACAATAAGCAATGGCAATAAAATAAGTTTTACACTAAAATGATAGCTTCATAAGGACAGGGCTCTCATTAGCTGACTCCTATATCTTTAAAATATGCATAGATCATGGAATTTAAAAGGTCTGTTTAAAATGAATAAAGAGATAAACAGTGATATAGAATACATGTGAAAATAAGACTACACCATTAAAATAAGAAGAACAGGAAACATTTTTATAAAGAATCAAATTGAATTTGTAGATATAAAAGTATAAGAATAGAAATTAAAACCTTCCATTGAATGGGCTAGACATAGCTGAAGAGAGTCTTCATTAACTGGAAGATGTATCTGAAGAAATTACCTGGTCTTAAGAAAAAAGCAATTAAAAATTAAAATATAGAAGAAAAGTTAAGAGTAATGGATGACAAAAAAAGAAAGCTTAATGTATACCAAGCAGAAATCCAATATATGTATTATAAATAATAATAATAATAATAATAATAATAATAATAATAAATACAGAGAATGTTAGGGAGGCAATTCTTGAGGTAACAGCTAAGAATTTTCTAAAATATATGACAGTTGACTACACAGATTCAAGAAGTACAATGTGTTTTAAGTAGGTTACTCAGTTCTTCATTTTTAAAATTGTTTCTAGAGTTTAAACTGAATCATAGTTTTGAATTTATTTACAATATCCTAGCCACTCAAACTTTAAGTGTACTATTCTAGTGGCAAACTAATTTCTGAATTCAATACATTCCAAGAATTGATTTTACTTAGTCAATATTGTGACTTTTAATGTGGCATCATTTCATTTTGCTTTCATATTGGTCCTAGTAAAGTGATGTTCTTATTTCTCACAAAGGGTCCAAAACTTCTATGAGTTGACTAATAAAGTTTCATGCCACAAATTTGCTTTCCACATTAGAAACCATGCTTAATTTGCGTTTAATAAGAAACCAGAGTGAATTTGAAGCACAGAATATGGTCTAAGAGAGACTGAAGTCTAACCAGAGAAAATTCCTGAAGGAAATTTCCACTCTAGATGGAATCCAAAACAAGATAAAGTGAAATAAAATGTAGGTTGCCAATTCAGCACCAGCTATCAGAGCCTGATATCAGCAATCTTGGGGCCAAAATTGCACACTTAAATTTTATTACATTATGGTGATTTAAAGTATGTTCTACCCCCAAAAAAAGGTAGTGAAGATTAGAGCTTCCAAGACTTCAACTAGTTTATAATTTCACTTCATTATTTTCACATATAATAATAACTAGATATAGAAATCTTTACAATAGTAGGACTATTTGTCTAAATAAATTTAGTTACAGAGGAAAAAGCTCATGGAATTTTGATTTTGCAGTTTTTTTGTTACCTTTATTTTTACTTTCATTAGGTTTGTATAATTTTTCTGTTTTTCAGTTTAAGAAGTTAAAAGAATACATCTATATAAAATATATTTATATTCATTTCACATAGAATAATATCAGATTTTTCTAACTTCAGACTAAGGTCTTTATTCACATACAAAATGAAATTTTATTATTTTGTCTTTGAAAATAATTTTATTATGCATAATTTATACACATAAAAGTGTATAATATTCATGTAAATATAAAGAATAACATTAGACTAAACATTTATATAATAACCACCTGGTTTGGGAAGTATAATATTTCCTAATATTAAGAGTACAATGGAAGAACACTGTCTATAATACAATTACATTCCCCTCCTACATCTCCCAGAGATAATCACTATTTTGAATTTAGTGTTCACAATTCACTTTAAAAATATATATATTTTAACCATATATTCATGCATCCATAAATAAATATGGTTTATTTTTACATAGTTCTTAACTTTATATGAAGGGAATGATTATGAGTGTAATATGCTGATTTACTAAATCTTATCCTTGTAGGAGTCTTCCATGAAGAGGCATATTGCTTTACAAGCATGGTACCTTTACTGAATGCATATATTTCAATTTATTTCTGGGTATGTATCTAGAATATTGAGCATCTTTTTCTGTTTATAAATTATTCATGTTCCCTCTTGTGTGACATGCTTGTTCATGTGTTTTCTCTTTTTTGATTATGTTACTTTTTTCTGATTTTTAAATACTGCATAATACTTTTTTCCTGTGAATTTTGTTATCAATAAAACTATATCAGCTTTATTTCATGTACTGATGTGCTATACACATAATACTTACATGTGCTGTGTATGTAAATATATACTTACAAAACTTATTTTAACTATTTGCATTAGACAGTCTATGTAGACAATTATATCTACAAATAATGACAGTTTGTAGTTTTTCAACATAATATCTGTGTGATTTTTTCCTTGTTTTATTGTGCTGATTTGACAATGCAATAAAATGCACAATAGAAACGGATGAAAACAAGCATTCTCACATTTTTAATTTTAATGGGAATGAGTTTAACATTTCCATATTAGGATGCCATTTGATACAGGACTTTGATGTACTTTTAAGCTTAAAGAATTTCTCTAATATCTCTAATTTTCTGATATTTTATTTCTGTTTTCCTTGTTTACAACAAATTGATATTTACTTTGTCTAAATGTTTTTTCCTGCATCTTTTATAATTAGGTCCTTTTAAACAAAATTAAGATGGAAAATTAAGTTGATCACTATTCTAATGTTAAATAACAACTTGAATTTCTGGGATAAATCATACATGGTTTATATATTACAGATGTTGATAGATTTCATTGTTAATATTTTGCTTATTATCTTTGCATCTAATATCATGTTTGCTATTGGCATATAATTTTTTATTTCTTATATGTTTTCTGTTTAATTTTAGTTTCAATGTTATTTGGGTCAGATGCATTTTTGCATGTTTTCTGTTTTGTGAAATACCCTCTGTTTAATTGTCGTTGAAATAGTTTGTTCATGTTTGGCATTGCTTAATTAATATTTGTTTAAATAATTCTGTAAAACTTTCTGAATTTGGTAATTCTTAATGTGATGATTTTAATTACTGATTCAATAACTTTCATAGTTATAGGACCATGCATATATTTTTTTATTTCTTCTTGAGCTTGTTTTAGGTAGGCTAAGTTTTTCTGGGAAAATGACAAAATAGTTGCATTCTCAATTTTTCTAATCTTTTGGCATATTGTTAATATTTTCTTATTATCTTCTTAATCTCCACTGTATTTATGTTTCCTTTCTTACTTGAAAGTTTGTTTATTTGGACATTCTCTTTTTTATTCAATGAGCATTGCTGGAGACTGATAATTTTATTAGTCTATTCAAATAATATTATTGGCTTTTGTGGTCATGTTCTTGTTGTTTTATTTCTTACATGAATTCTATTTTATTCTTTTCTGATCCTTATTTCTTTCATCCTTCATTTATTTGGAATTTTTCTTTTGTTCCTTTTCTGCTATCCGAATTTAATTTTTAACTCATTCATGCTTATTTTTCTTCTTTTGTAATATAATTATCTTAAGGCTTCAAATTTTCCACCGTAAACAACTTTACCTACATCTCCCAAATATTGATAAATGGATTTTTATTCATTTTAATATTGTTTAATTTCTTTTTAGACATTGGGCATTTTAGACATTCCTTTAGATTTTGTTTTTCCTGAAATATATCTTTTAGCTTGTTTAACTGGGTTTGGAAATATTAGATTTTTTTCTCAGACAGAAAGAAGAGGGAATGCACAATCCTAGCATAGATTAAGAATCCTGGAGGAAAAACATACCATAATTTAAAGACCATGAGATCAAAGTTATATATGGTGACTTTGGAGATATCAAATCATGGACATGTAGAAATGTAAAGCAGGCAAATGAAACTCAGAGGAAAGTCCATGTTAGACATATAAACTTGAGAATTATTAGCATAGAGATTGATTTAAAAGCCATAGGAATCAACACTATTCTCTTGGCAGAAGGTAAACAATTAGAACATTAGAGGGCCCAGGACCAATGACTTTGGAGCCCCAGTACACAGAAGTCAGGAAGGTTCACATGAGAAAGTGGAGTCCCCCTAGCCAATAAAGTGGAAAAACTGAGTTGTTATTTCTCTACTCAGAAAAGTAATTAGGTGCCTGGAGGGAGACATTTGGTTGAATTTTTTGTTTTGCTTTGTTTTTGAAAGAGGAAAATACCAAAGCATGTTTGAAGACTAAAAAAAAAAATTTCCTGAAGACAGTGATTGAAGACATAAAAGAGATGAGGGGAAAACTAGAAAAGTGAAAATGCAAAGCAGCTTAAAATAAAAAGACTGACAATACTAGATGTTGTCAAGGAGATGGAATAACTAGAATTTTTATTTATTGTTGGTAAGAATATAAATGGCACATTTATATGTCAGTTTTTTTATAACAACCATATACTTTATGAGCTAGCAATTTCAACCATAGATATGTATCCAAAAGAAATAACAACATATTCATGAAAAGAATATTCATCATTTTATTCATAAAACCCCCAAATTCAAATTAACCCAACTGTCCATTTATAAGAGAATAGGTAAACAGACGGCAGTGTATTCAGAAAATATAATATTACTAAGCCATTAAAAAATAAAAACTACTGGGGCCGGCCGAGTGGCGCAATGGTTAAGAACTGGCTTGGGATGCCAGAGAGCCCCGGTTCGGATCCCACATATGAGGGCCAGTGACACTGCCCTCCATAGCTAAGATGCTGAACAACAGCTAAACCTGGAGCATGGGCTGCCATGAGTCGCCAGCGACGGCTAGGCTGCAGCCCCTGTGGCAGTGGGTTGCCATGGGCTACCGTGTGTAGCCAGCAGCCAGCGTGAGCGGCCAGCAGCTGCAGTGAGCCGCCATCCAGAAGCTGGTGACTGATTTGCCTTGCCCGGGAAGAGTGCAATGATGGTGCCAACTTGGGCCAGTGAAGCAATGTCCTCCACAACTAGACTGATGAACAAGATGACAGCAACTTGTCTGTTCCCCTTCCCCCAATTCCCCAGTGCTGTTCCCATCCCCCAATTCCCCAATAAAAAATCTTTTAGAAAAAAAAAAACTACTGATACATGTAACAACATGGATAAATATAAAAAATTGTTTGGTAGAGTAAAAGAAGCCAGACACAAAGTAGTACATACTGTATGATTCCATTTTACATGAAGTTCTAACACAGACAAAAATAATTTTTATTGGAAAAAAAATTAAGAGCAGCTTCCTCTGTTCGGGGTGGAGGTAGATTGATTGAAAAGAGAATGAAAGAATTCTGGGGGTGATAGTAATGTCCTATCTCTTGATAGAGGTTTGCATTACATCAATGTATCCCTTTATCAAAACTTAAGTATATATTCCATTATATGGAAAATTGATTTGAAGAGAAAATGAATAAATATTAAGCTCTAGTTAATGATAAACATGCTGAAATATTTAGGGGAAATGTAATGATGACTGCAATTCACTTGAAAATTCATTAAAGTTGAATTTTAATGGATTCAAAAAAGATGGATGCCTCTGTTTTTTTGATGGTTTCTTTTGTTGTAGTTTTTTAGCTGGATATAGTCCCATTCATTTATTTTTGCTTTTACTTTCCTTGCCTTTGAGGTCAGATTTATAATCCTCTTTGAACCCAAGGTTCATAAGTTTAGTACCTATGCTTTTTGCTATGCAGTTTATTGTTTCAGGTCTTATGTTTACGTCTTTGATCAATTTTGAGTTAATTTTGGTAAATTGTGTTAGGTAGCAGTCTAGTTTCATTATTTTGCATGTGGCTTTCCAGTTTTCACAGCACCATTCACTGAAAAGGTTTTTGTTTCTCCATTGTATATTTATTGGCTCCTTTGTTGCAAATTATCTGCTCAAATGTATCTGGGTTTATTTCCAGGGTTTCAATTCTATTTCATTGATCTGTGTGCCTATTTTTCTGCCAATACCATGCTGTACTGATTATTGTCACTTTGTAGTACAAATGAAAGTCAGGGCATCTAATACTTCCAGCCTTGTTCTTTTTCCTTAGGATTGCTTTGGCTATTCATGCTCTTTTGTGATTCATACAAATCTGATTTTTTTCAATTTATTTCTTTTAAAAATGCCATTGGATTTTGATGAGGATTGCATTAAATCTGTATATTGCTTTGGGTAATATGGCCATTTTAACTATGTTGATTCTTTGAATCCATGAACATGGAGTATCTTTCCATTTATTTGTGTCTTCTTCAATTTATTTTAAGAATGTCTTATAGTTTTCAGTGTATAGGACAAAATATTTACAAATAATTCCTCAGAAAAGGGGCTGATATCCAAAATATATAAAGAATTCATATAACTCAGCAACAAAAAAACAAACAACCCAATTTAAAAATGGGCAGAGGACCTGAACAGACACTTCTAAGAAGACATACAAATGGCCAACAGATATATGATAAAATGCTCAATTTCACTAGCTATTAGGAAAAGGGAAATCAAAACCACAATGAGATACCACTTCACATCTCTTAGAATGGCTATCATCAACAAGACAAGTAATAACATGTGTTGGAGAGGCTGTGGAGGAAAAGGAACCCTCATAGACTGTTGGTGGGAATGTAAATTGGTACAGCCACTATGGAAAACAGTATGGAGGTTCCGCAAAAAGTTAAGAATAGATTTACCATATGAGTATGACCCAGGAATCCCTCTCCCAGGCATTTACCCAAAATAATCTGAAAACATTTATCTGTAAAGATATATGTACTTCCATGTTCATTGCAGTATTATTCACAGTGGCTATGACATGGAAACAACCAAAGAGTCCTTTGATAGATGCTTGGATAAAGAAGATATGATATACACACACACACACACACACACACACACAGTGGAATACTATTTGGCCATAATAATAGATTAAATACTGCCATTTGTGACAACATGGATGGATCTTGATATTATTGTGCTAAGCAAAATAAGTCAGACAGAAAAAGTCGAGAACCATATGACTTCACTGATGTGGGATATAAAACTGAAAACAACAAAGGAACAAGGCAAACAAACAAAAACTCATAGACATAAACAACAGTTTAGTGGTTACCAGAGGGTAATGGGAAGAGGAGGGAGGCAGAAAAGGGTAAAGGGGTCAAATATATAATGATGGAAGGAAAACTGACTCTGGGTTGAACACACAATGCAATATATAGATGATGTATTATAGAGTTGCACATTTGAAACCTATATAATTTTATTAGCCAATGTCACCCCAATAAATAAAAAGAAATACAGGATGGATTGATAGTGGATGGTTAGATATGTGATAAAATTAGTATAGTAAAATATGAATGGTAGAATCTAGGTCATGGCTACATGGATGTTCACTTGCTATGCATTTGAAAAATTTTATTCAGAATATTGGAAAAATAGGCAGTAGGGAGAAGGCTTCTGGAGCTATTAATATGTGGCTGGATTTCTTTTTGATAGGAGGAATGCCACTGCAAAGATTTGGGGATGAATAGGGAGTCAGAGAAGCACTGCTCCTGAAACAGACCAACCCTGATAGAAAGAGAAAAAAATGAACATAATTAAGTCTTTTTGGTATAATAAAATCCCTCAGGAATCTCAAGCAGTAGAATTGCAAGAAATGACTGAACATTTTTTGTGGCCCAACTGCTTATGAGTTTATAAGATTGTTAAGGGCATAGCGAACACATTTTTATTCTCTATACACTTGGCACAGTGACCATTTGTTGACATTAATCAAGTGGTACTCTTCTTCCTCTATCATAGTTTTGAATCATGTGAAGAGCCAAAAATCATAATCTTGTAACTGCATAAATCATCTTTTTTCCCATTCTGTAAGTTCATTTTAAATCTGTTCTCCACTATTCTAAATTTTTTTTCTCTCTCTCTCAATGCTTCAGAGTCAAAGACATCTTCATTTCATTTTTGCAACTCTCTCTGATGGCTGATGTTAACTGGCAGAAGACGAAAAGCATTTAAAGTGTGGTAGAAGAGCTTGGTTTACATAAAGCAGTCATTCTTCCTCTGATATACCTTTGATCACTCTGAACTGTGCTAGGTTAAACAAGTCCAATCTCTCCATAGTACCTCATAGGAGATTTGCATTTTCCTTAGACAGGATGACCACATTCATTTGTTTGCATGTTTTTATTTTCTGTGGCGAGCAAGAATAAAAGACAAGTGAAGGTGAGAGTCATCTCTAATGGAGAATACTGAAGTGGGCTGACCTAAAATGTGCCATTATTCACACCAAGGGAAAACTCAGCATCCTTTGTACAAAAGGAAAGCACCATGCAGAAGAAGCACACCCAAGGTGTTCTCTAAATTCAGCATGCAATATAGAGACTGGACTCTGAAATAAAAAGTGAACAATTCTATTTGCTTTCTTTTCTAATGAGAGATGATTCAGTAAAATTCTACCATCCAGGTTAAGGGGGGGGGGAGTAAAAGACAAGTGAGTTTAAAAGTAGCATGTACATTCAAAATTTAAATTTCTTGCCAGTTCAGCAATGTAAGATGTCATGGGTAACACAGGGAATACTTATTTAAATTTTTCATATACTTTCAGAATGAATCAAGATTAAAATGAGAAGGTGCACATAATAGAGAAAAAGGAGCAAAATCTCAAGCTTTCTTCCAGGTAAAAGATTAGTCACTTAGAGTCTTTCCATCTAAAAAGCTAAATAGCCAGTGCTATTTGCTTGCTTAGGAACAAACTTGTCAAAAATAGTTCTCTAAACATTTTTACTCTGTTAGAAAACTAGCATACACTATTTAAAAACAACCCTTGTCTTTAATCCTTATATATACCGGGGTGCCAAAAAAATTTATACACATGACCTGTATTCATTCATCTTTTGTTACTGGTATATGTTGAGTATTATAATTTTAATACAGTTTTTTTCCTTTCTTAAAATGTCTATACATTTTTTGGCACCCTCTGTATATGTAAAAAAAACCCACCTCTGCAATAGCAAATACATTTGATCGTAAGAGGTAAATCATACATGCATAGATGTATAATCTCTGGTTTAAGCAGTCTAACAAAAACAGACAACTGTGTTTAGAGTTTTGTTTTTATTTTTAGGGTTGTTAATGCTATGCACAGAGCAGGTCAGTGTGTGCTTTAATTATCAAAACATACAAAGAAACTTGGGAAAACATCTTTATTTCAAATTCTGACTTTGTCTTTCACACTCCAGTTGTTACTGATATTAGACACAGTGACATATAGATAGAGAAGGGACATGACATAGATAAAGCAAACAAAAATTGAACAAAACACAGGAAGACAACATTTATAATGTCACTGACAAAGGCAGTCACTTCACTTTAAATAATGTGGCAGGCTGCAAAACTATAGTAATTACTAGAATTTCATTTCATTAACTAATAAACCAAGGAAAACAATTTAAGTATCTGAATGTCATTTTTCAAATGAAAATAAACTGTAAACATTTGAATAACATCACAGCAGGGATAATATACCTAAGGAAATCTATTGAAATATGCTAGTGGATTCATCCTCTTCTATCACATTAAAACTGCAATTGACTGTAAACCTCCTACCACTCTCCACTGAGACTTTAATTGTAAAGATTCCTGTTACATATCATATTAGAATTTAGTTAAAATTGTAGAACACATTATTTCCAATAAGACAGCCAACCATCACTCACAAAGATTTTTAAAAAGGTGATTAATAATTCATCTCAGATAAGGAAAAGATCTATATTTATACCATCTTCTCAGCCACCATAAACTACCTGACAATTGTTCAGTAATGATGCCCAGTAAATTCTTTAAAATGGTAATTTGTCATTCTGTCACTTCATTTGTGACCTAAAATTCCTCACTTGAGGCATCATCAAATAAATTAATCACTTTCCAGGATCCATTTCTCTGTTCTGCACGTTATTATGCCCGGGCTCTCTTGTGTTTCTCTTCATTTACATATATTTAATGGCTGAGCCGTGGTTCACGATGGCACATAACGCACACATCTCATTACAGGTGAAATATTCTAACTGCCACTATCACTGGGAAAGAAAATAACTCTCCCAATTTAATTTTCCTGATGTAACAAAACCATGATTCTTCACTATGAAATGTTGATGCCATCCATCAGTCACAATCAATAAAATCATCATAGAAGTACGCCTTCTTCAGCATCTTTCCTTCATACTGGTATTATTTGAGAAAGGTAATTAAACTCATAATATGTAATGAATGTAAATGAAGTAAAAATCCTCACGTTAGCTCTCTAACTATGCTTATTTTACAGCTTTGATTTAAAATATTTCCCCCACAACTTACAAATACATAAGACCTGAATAGAGAGATATCTGCTGCAAAGATGCTAGTCATCAACAAATAGAACTCATTTGTAAAATAATATTTTAATATAAAAGTACCAAGTATTACTATTTACAGAAATTCTACTTAAATGATATATTCTCATTGAGTTTACATATTTTTCACACTTTCTTCAATGCAAGTGCTATCATGTGACAAATTAAATGATTTTTTTTTTTTAGTAACCTGTTCTACTTGATTCCTGCCATTTAAGAACTGCAGGTACCATCTGTTCTCAAGTGAGAAATTGTCTTGTTGAACTTGGCAATCTTGCCCGTCTCTGCCTGAAGAAGCCTATGAAAATGTAGATCAAAGAAACAGAACATTTTACAAACAGTGGTTTGGGAATTAGCACTTCAGAACTATTTCCACCTACTGTAAATATTCATCTCAAATTGCGATCATATTATTTTTGTAAAGGGCAATAGGGAGTGTTTTAAAGTAAACTAGTGTCACATAAACATCACCCATGTCTCTAAGTATGTTACAACTTAATTTAGCATTCATTAACGGGTTCTCCCCGCATACCTAGGAACATTAGCTTCAGGGGAATGGTGCCTTACAGAAGTCCGTTTGGAATGAGGATTCCCTTCATTAGGAATTCATCATCAAAGAATGGCGACTTTCTTTATCTTGGAAGTGGTCCCTGTTTGCCTGTTTAAAATAATGCTTGCGAGAGTGTCTAAAATAAGGAGCGAAATATTAACTCGACAACTCTGAAACAAAGGAGAACGTAGGTGAATATCACTGCTCCACAGATGAATGACCTAACTACAATATTGACAAACCATCTACACGATATTACCTACCTTCCTCATTAATTATCATATAGTTATTTTTAATGGGCACTTATTTAAGGGAAAAAAAAGTTTGCATATGTTTCTATTAACACTGCAGCAGTCTGTTAATCCAAAGCAAATCCTCGAGCACACAAACCCCAATAGACTTAACTGGAACATAGGGTCTAACCACTTTCTGGAGTTCTGTGGGGACAACCTGAGGGGTACCGGAATTTTGAGAGTGTCATCAATTCAGGTGGAAACAAGAGCAGGGTGTATTGATGGGCATTTGTACATGAGAACGGGCTGGGGCCCCAGATGATGTCCTGCTGTGGGATATAACTGATTGAGTCTTCAAATGGACACCAAGGTGACTTGGAATGGTTCATTGTGGTGATGGTGGCTATAGAAAATGAACCTCTATCATAATTAAACAAAACAAACACAACTCAAGTCCCATAGAAAATAAGATCGGGATGCAATGGTATGGGTTAGAAGAGTTAAACTGGGAGGTTATTAGAAAATCTCACAAAAACTATTGCTAAATGACACTAAAAACAAAAACATGAAGCAAAATAGATTATACTAATTTGGACAATGGGAAACACAGATACAGAGAAACTACATTTTATGATGCATGAATGAACTCTATGCATTTTTGCAAATTTGATGCTCTGAATATTCATTGAACTACAGCATATTTTAAGGACAGATGCTAGCAGCCAGTAAAGAAAACTGGTATAAAGGTGAATAAGGTTTGTGTCAGGAACAAAGAGAAAAGAGGAAAGATCTTCGCAAATACAAATGTGTATATTAGTTACGTTAAATGTACCATGAAACTAGTGATTGCCCACATTGTGGAAGAGTGCACCTAACAAGACCAACCATTAATGGGGGTGGGAGACATTTCCTTATTATTTAAACAATCATCTCCTCTTTTGCAAAAGAAGAAGTCATCACACACACTCTCCCTCCCCCAGTCATATTTAGAATTTTATTAACAAAACTTCCCCACACTGATGTCCCTGGCTATTCCACTCATAGAGACCTGGCCATTAACATGTGTACCCTAATAATAGCATAGGAAGATATTGTTGCTATAATTAGTTGCCCCAGATATTGTTTTTCAAGACCACAGAAAATTTGAAAACATCGTTAAAACCCCAAGCTGCATTTGCTAAAAAAACAAATGCTGCATGGTAATTCCCAATTAAGTTGAAGTTTCCATGGGACAAATCTTAACAAACCTAAGGCAGCAACCTTAGTCCACACATCCTTCTTTCTGTTGCCTTAGGCCAGTGTTTATAGGCTTCTTAAATAGTCAGTTTTGTGTAACTAGCTCATGATTGAAAATTTGGTTTCCTCGGAATACAAAGTAAACACTGCTCTGAGTTTGATCCAGGCGTTAACTAGATAACTTTGAGTTGTGTTGCCTTTCTAGAGTCTCCTTCTGATCTATAGAATGAGAATTTAAAAACAAACATGTAATTCACAGGATAGCTACCAAAATCAATAAGCAAATGGGTGAAATGAGTTATAAAGCTTGAAATATTAGGTTAATTCCTTTTTTCTGTGTGTTGTGTTAGTTTGCTAAGGCTGCCATAACAGAATACCACAGACTGGGTAGGTTAAACAACAGAAATTTATTTCTCAGAGTTCTAGAGGCTGGAAGTCCAAGATCAAGGTGTCAGCAGATTTTGTACCTCTAAGACCTCTCTCCTTGACTTGCTGATGGCCACTTTCTCACTGTGCCCTCCCACAGTCTTTTCTCTATGCATGTGCATCCCTGGTGTCTGTTTCTTATAGGGACACCGGTCATTGTATTAGGGCTCCACCTCTATGACCTTATGTAAACTAAATTACCTCTTTAAAAGTTGTATCTCCTAATATCACATTGGGGGTAAACATAAACTTTGAGAGCTCACAATTCAGCCTATAAAATAACTATAAATACATATATTATATATAAATATGTCTATATATATTTATAGACATATTTATATATAATATACATATTATATATATATATATTTATATATAATTTATATATATATATATAAATTTATATATAACAAAAACTATATATATATATATATATATATCTCATCAAAAATTTTAAGGAAGGTTTAGTAGGATAACTGTAGTTAAAACCATGATTGCACACTCATCTCCTTTTCTCAGGATTTAGAAAGATTACATGTCCCATCCTCTTGTAGTTAGGTGGAGACTCATGACTGGCTTTGGCCAATTGGCTATAAGTATACATGAGAATTTTAATTCTTGGTGTGAGACTCTTCAGCACTCTATTCCTTTGCCATGGTGATCATGATCTTGAATTGAGATGAATATGTCACAAGATTGAGGCAGCCTGGATGGCTGAGTTTCAACATGGAGGAAAGTTGCCCTGCATAGTTTCTCAAAACTGCAGCAAGCTTTGTATGTATAAGAAATAAACTCTTGGCTTTGTTAAACCACTATGGAAGGCACAAGCTAAAGTGACTCCTGATGAGTAACACCCTTGTATAATCCCTTCTCCTTGTGTGCAGGCAGGACTTGTGACTTGCTTCTTACCAACAAAATATGGCAAAGATGAGGGGACATTCAACCTCCTGAACAGGTTATGTTATATGACAGAGGTGATGGGACATTACACCCATGACTACATCAAGTTATACAAGACTTTGTCTTAGCACACTGCAGGGGAGAGACTCTCTGGCCTTGAATGAAAGCTACTATGATATGAACTGCATAAGGAAAGGTCATGGTGGCACAAAACTATGGGTGGCTTCTAGGTCCTGAGTATCCCTCGCCAACACCTACACAAAAAGCTGTGCCATCAGTGTTACAGTCTCAGGAAATGAATTCGGATAACAACTCCATGAACTTTGAAGAAGACATTAACCTCTATACAAGAATGCAGCCTGGACAACACCTTTTTTGCAGCTTGATGAGAACCTGAGCAAAAAGAATCGGATAAACTATGCCTATACTTCTGACTCATTAAAACCTGAGGTAATAATTGTATGTTATTTTAAGCCACTGAATTGGCAGTAATTTGTAGGCAGCAGTAGAAAGCTGACACAGCCAATGAGACTTGAAAGTTTTTGCCATTATACCATACACCTATGCTATCTCCCAACTACTATTGGAACAATTTGGTTAGGGGCCAATTGCCAAAAAATTAGACAGATAATTGGTTGGACAATCATAACCAACATGAGTACAGAAGAATGGACTGTTATCTTTCAGAAGGGAGGTGTGCTACTGTATCAATATCTGACTCACATTTTTGGCTTTGGATGATGTGAAGAAGACATACTTCTTTGAATTTCAAGATACCACAAAGTTTAGAGGGTTATCAAAAATACTGAATTTTAGAAATATGATTTTGGCATAAATGTAAAAGATAAATCTAAATATTAATCAAAATGAAATAAAAGGTATGGTCTTTGTCATCAAGTCCAGCCAAGATGATTACAACTACAAGTACTTGACTTAGATACCATGATTTCAATTATTGCTTCTCCCACCCAATCTAAAAGGAGCATAAACTAAAGCAAGAATCTTTCATTCTGAGAATATTTTACCACATTTAATCTGGTTTCAAACTCCTTTCCTCCTCAGCAGCATCATCAGAAAATTTGAATTAGGAACTGTGCCGGCTTCTCTACAGAATAAATAACAGACACAATCCCTATATATGAGAAGCTTCACATCTAAGCCACTTGTGCACTAATTAAAAAGAAGAGATAGAGTTGAAACAGTTAAGTACACAATACTGTGACATACAAGGAACTAAATTCTTGAATAGTTAGAAAAGGTTTGACTAATGAATCACAGTATAGAGTCTTGAAATATGGCAAATCAACAGGGAACTCTCTAATAAGAATTCTGGCTTGTTTAGGAATTTGAACAACTAAATAAAGTATCAGAAACAACCTTAGTTCCTTCAAAATGGCAGCATCCTGATAGAAATGATAAAGCAAAATATTCTCTGTAGAGTTTGTGGAACTGTGGAACATCAATAAATACAGTAAGCAAATAATCTGTCTCTTATACATCTTGCTGCTGGAATTCATGAGAGTTTCTGTATAGGTTTAATAATTGGGCATATTCTCTATTATCCAGTATAGTAGAATATAAACACAAACCTGATTGAAATTATGGTACTGTGTTTTCTAGTGTTTGATTCCACCAGAGAATGTTTTTTTAAAAAAATGTTAACACCTTATTCCAAAGTGCTAAAGTAGACTCTTTTTCCCTCTCCTTTGACATTTGACTGCAATAGGTGCATTAAGTTCTATACCAAGGATTCTATTATCATTATAGAAACTTGCCAAAGGGAGTAGTTGTCCATTGTGACTAATGCTATTGCAGTTCAGATGGGCGGTGGGTATGTGGACTTCAGCAGTTTCAGAGGAACACTGTCTAGTAAATAGATGAGCCTTGTACCACCTCTGTATATTTCACAAAATAAGATGGACTAGAACTGACAAGTACAACAAATTCATTCCAAAGCTTCTTCCCCTTTAGTAGTTCCAGTTCTGGGGAAGCAAACCTAAACCCTGAGAAATGTTTTCCCTAAATTTCCTATTGCACAATATAGTGAAATTGTTTTTGGTTTGTTTGTTTTTGTTTTTTTAATTATTAACATTACCATTTGCTGTTTTGGTTTCCATGGTACTCAGTTTCAATAACAACAATTAGTCGTAGATGTGCATTTACTCCTTAATGCTTGGAATTGAATTTTTTTTATAGGCACATCCCTTTTTCAGTAATTGGATGTACCACCAAGGAGTAAAACAAAAGAGGCAACATCTTTCAAAGGAAGACAAACGGAATTAATATTCCAATTAGGTAATTACAATCCACCAGCCTAAAACAATCTCCCGTCCTTTCATTTTCATTCACAGATTATTGTGTAACATGGCTCTGTTATTCTTAAAGCTTACTTTCTTACACCACACACAATGCTTTTCAAGTTTAAGCTAAAAACTTTTCTTCTAATGTTTAGAATGGCTAGTTCTAACTTTTTTGAAATTTTCTGGCACGATACAGCAAATGAACTTATTTTTATGTTTTCTTGCTTCCCCACTTAATTTAAGGATCAAATGATATGAATCATTTACACAATACAATATAATGTGTTAGATTTATTTTACTGAAAAATGTATGGAATTAATGTTAAGAGACTGGACTTTAAACTCTGGGTTCCTCAGGTTTTCCCTGTGTGCAGCTCTAATAGTTCCTAACTTATTGTATATAGTAATAATAGTTGTGAACATTTAAAATGATCCAAGTGCATTTCTAAATACTTTACACATACATTAAGTCTATGCATGCATAAGCCACCTGAAAGAGTTTCTTACATAAACTGAGCAATCAATAAACTCTAGTGATAATAATGGTTGGTATTAGTATTAGTAGCATTCATAGTAATAGAAATACATGTTGAAGAGTTCTTTACCTACTTTTTGTAGCTCCATTTATTGTTATAAATTACAAATCCAGCTCTTCACCAAAAGGGCATTTTGAAGGTCCTATTTAGTTCAACGGAATAGAGAACCCAGTGGAAGAGAATTAGAAATAAACCCACATATGTAAGAATAATAATTTTCAACGAAGGAGCCAAAAACATACAATGGAGAAAAGGAAGCCTCTTCAATAAATGGTGCCAGGAAAATTGGAAAGCCATGTGCAAAAGAATGAAATTAGACTGCTGTTACCATATACCAAAATTAACTCAGAATGGATAGAAGACCTAAATGTAAGACCTGAAACAATAAACTGCATAGAAGAAAGCATAGGAGCTAAACTAATGGACCTTGAGTTCAGAGAGGATTTTACGAATGTGACCTCAAAGGCAAGGGAAGTAAAAGCTAAAATTAATGAATGAGACTATATCAAACTACAGAGCTTCTGCACAGCAAAAGAAACCATCAACAAAATAAAGAGGCAACCAACTGAATGGGAGAAGATATTTGCAAACAACACCTTTGATAAGGGGCTAATACCCCAAAAATATAAAACACTCATATAACTCAATTTAACAAACAATCCAATTTAAAAATAGCCAGAGGACCTGAACAGGCAATTCTCCCAAGAAGACACACAAACAGCCAACAGATATATGAAAAAATGCTCAACTTCAATAGCTATTAGAAATATGCAAATCAAAACTACAAAGAGATACCACCTCACACCTGTTAGAATTTACTAATAAGACAATAAGAATTTATCAATAAGACAAGTAATAACAAGCATTGGAGAGGTTGTGGAGAAAAAGGAACCCTCATACACCACTGGTGGGAATGTAAATTGGTACAGCCACTATGGAAAATAATATGCAGTTTCCTCAAAAAAAATAAAAAACCAGAATAGAATTACCATAGGACCCAGCAACCCCTCTTCTAGGTATCAACCCAAAAAATCTGAAAACGTTTATCCAGAAAGATATATGTACCCCTTTGTTCATTGCAGCATTATTCAGGTGGCCAAGACATAGGAACAACCAAAGTGCCCTTAGATAGATAATTGGATAAAGCAGATGTGGTACATATATATAATGGATTATTACTCGGCCATAAGAAAAAATTAAATACTGCTATTTGCAACAACATGGAGGAATCATGAGATTATCATGCTAAGTGAAATAAGTTAGACAGGAAAAGCTGAGAACCAAATGACTTCACTCATATGTGGAACATAAAACTGAAAGCAACAAACAAACAAAAACTCTTACACACAGGCAATAGTTTAGTGGTTATCAGAGGGTAAAGGGGGCAGGGGTGGTAAAAGAGGGCAAAGGGGGTCAAGTATATGGTGATGAAAGGAGAACTGACTCTGGGTGGTGTGCATGCAATGTGATATACAGATGATGTATTATAGAATTGCACACTTGAAATCTATATAATGCTACTAACCAATGCCACCCCAATAAATTTAATAAAAAATTTAAAAAGTAATAACAACATAAAGGTGAACTGCTTCAGCCAACCTGCAGATGCATGAGAAAGTAACACATGTTCCTTGTTATGCCACTGAACATAATAAATAAAAAATAAAAACAAATGAAAGTAGCAAGTAAAAAAAAGTGAAGAGAATATGTTATGAGTATCTATGAAGATGATGAAAATTTCACATTACACCCTTCATATTTTGAAACTGTCTTAGAATTACAAAGTATATTGGCACAGGATAACTAAATGCAGAATAACAATATGAAGAAAACATGGATTATAGTACCAGTTCTCTAAATTAATAAAGCCTTATTAGAATACTGCACACTTTTCAACTTTCACTTTCTCTATTAAAATCCTGCTTTTGTGGTGATGGTGAGGATAGCTGGTTGTAGAAACAAAAAAAAAAGGAAAAGTTAGGGTGCTCCTTTCCCCTACATATATGACAATGCCTCTGTGTTTGCACCCAAAATGCACTACACGTCTCAATTGGGGAGAGCATGAAAAGCACCATCTCACATGTATGCACCTTTGTGCATGCCCACCTACCCTCTCACTGTATCAATATGCCATGTTCTCCTCATTCATTCTCTAAAGAGGAAACGTAATAGAATAAAATTATAATACAAAGCACCAACCCCCATTTGAAATTGTTAAACAGTATCAGTAATTACAAGTTTTGCCATCTATTTTAAAGATAATGTTGACATTTTGTTGTTCTTGGATATTTTAAAGTGTCAAACACATGATTCTTGTTTAAAACTAAGTCAGTTGAGTGTGAAATAAAGCAAAAGTGCCAAGTCCCCCATTCTACTCCTCTGAAGGAATTGTGGTTCATATTGACTTGTTGGAAAAGTTATGACGTATTTAGTCTATGTTTTTCAAAGGTCATTTTTTTTATATAAAGAACAAAGATCAATCAATGATATATTGCCCATTTTGTTCGATAACCTTTTTCCATCTTTCAGTGAGCTTCATAAGTCCTCATTCATATAAGGACCTGTCTTTATTGGCGAAAAAGTGAACAAAGTGCTGATTTACAACTTCATCAATTGAAAGTTATACCACGCAAGAAGTTTTGAAGAGAGCGAAACAAGTGGAAGTCTGATGGTGCAAGGTCAGGCAAATATGGTGGGTGTGGCAACATATCCCATCCAAGCTCCAATAATTTTTGACAGGTGACCAAACTTGTGTGTGGTCTCGCGTTGGCGCGATGGAACACAACTCCTTTACAATTAACAAGCTCTGGATGTTTCTGGATGATGGATTTGTTCAAACTGTCCAATTGCTGACAATACACATTTGAAGAATTGATTGTTTGGTTCCTTGGTAGGAGCTTGAAAAACACGACTTTAAAATCCCACCACACTGAGAGCATAACCTTCCTCTGATGAATGTCTGCTTTCGATGTTGTTTGAGGTGAAACATCACGTCAGGACCAAGACTGACTGCGCACCACATTGTTGTAAACAATCCATTTCTCATCACAAGTTATCAGTTGCTTCAAAAAAGGATCATTTTCCTCACGTTTAATGAGCATATTGCAGATGTTTATATGCACCATCAAATGAACTTCTTTGAGTTTATGCGGAACCCAAATATCAAGTTTGCTTACATATCCCAGCTTCTTCAGGTGGTCGTGAATGCTTGAATGATGGATGTTCAATGTTTCTGCAATCTCTTGTGTCATAGAACATGGGTTTGACTCAATCAATGCCTTGATTTTGTCATCATCAACCTCGGTGGGACTCCCTGACCGAGGAGCGTCGTTGAGATCAAAATCACCAGCATGGAATTTCATGAACCATCATTGGCACTGAGGTTCTTGTAGAGTATTGTCACCATAAACTTTGTGCAACTTTTCACAAGCTTGACGCACATTATTCTCTTTATGGAAGTAAAACAGTAAAATATGGCAAATATGCACTGTTTGGTCTTCTATCTTCAACTTGTTGGAAAACCTCCAAAACTCAGCCAAATTGCTCAATTTTTTTTTGAATGGAGCTAGAACTGTCAGCTGTCAAATGACATAGCAATAACATAGATGCAAATGACTCTAGCACTTCCAAAAATGAACTAGTGACATCTGTTGCAAGCATGCGTCATGACTTTTCTGACAACCCAATAAATTGGTTTATATTCTTACAGGTTCTATGATTTGCTTTTCTTCTCTTGGCAAAGTATTGTTTTTATACTTTCACAGCAGTACTCATAGGTTTATTTTATAAGTCTTGAATGATCCTCACGTTTTGGGAAACAAAACACAATCTGGAACATACATTAGATAGGATGATCATTAAGGCCAGAGGGGAGATTTGAACAAAGACCTGAATAAATAGGTCAGTGTGCTCTTCCAGGGAATAGATTTGCCATTAGGACATTTAGATTAGTTTCATGTCTCCAGTATTTCAAGGAACTAAGTAGACTTACGTTGTGTTAGTTTTCAGTCATAAAAAATTTCTAAAAGTGCAACAGATGCACCTTTAACATGCTAATAAATATTTCCAAATTCCCTTGCAATCTAGTTAACCAAAATGTCCTGACACCAAGTCTGTGTGAGTGTTCCGGTTCTCCCCAACCCTGCAGACTGTCACAGTTTTTTAATGTTCCCTAATTTTACTAGTGAAATATAGTATTTCTATTTCCAGTTCCCTGACTACTAGTGAGTTTGTAGATCTTATATATATTTTGACCATTACCATTGCTTTTTCTCTTAAATGCCTATTTATATATGTATTTTTGGTTATTTCCTAAGGGATAAGAAAGAATCCTTCATGTATTAAATTCCCCTTTTCTATCATATAAAATAATTTACCCAGTTTAATGTTGGTCTTATTTTGCTTTTAATAAATTTAAACAAAATTTTCATAAATTGAAAACAAAAATTTATATAGTCAAATTTTTTTTTTCTTTATTCACTCTAAGTACCTCTGCTGTGCCAACATCTCTTCTAGGAATCAGGGATATAAAAGGATTAAAAAGGTTTACAATACAATGGAAGGAGGGAAAAATTATATACACATGAGGCGATTGTTGTGCAAAAGATAAGCAAGAGAAAGAGTCAAAAAGAGTTGGGGGTATGGGCTGCCCATTTATAAGAAGCATCAAGGCTTCCCCAGAAGGAAGTGGAGTGAAGCACAGAGAGAAGGCCCTTCCAATCAGAGAAATAGTGACACAGGACCCTACTGAGTGTGTGTGAAGAATCCCAAAGAGGCCAAAGGCCAAGTGGGTGAGTGAAGGGTGAGTGGCAGTACATGAGGTCAGAGAGATGGCGGTATCAAACCATGTCGAAATTTGTAGGTTGTGATGGAAGAAGACAATAGGAGATTTGAACTGTGTGTCTGACTTAAATTTAAGGGATCACGCTGCCTAAAAAACAGAGAACATATTATAAAGAGTGAGAATGGAGACTGGAGCAGGGAGAACACGTATGAGGATATTGTAATAGGCCAAGTAAGAGATAATAGTTTCTAGGCATTTTGATATGCTTATGAGCCACTTTTTTTTAAGAGTATAAAGACAAAATGTGCATATTTCTTTTTGTAATTTTGTTGATAATTAGGTTTTTTATCATGTATAATTCATTTTATTTTTATATTTATTTTTATTGAGATAATTGGCATAGAGCATTGTGTAATTTTGAGGTGTACAGCATGTTAGTTTGATAGTAATAAACTGCAAAATAATTATCATCCTACTATGAGCAAATACCTCCATCATGTCACATAATCATTTGTTTTTTGTGCTGAGAACATTTATGATCTAGCCTTAGCAACTTTGAACTATATAATACAGTATTGTGGACTATAATCACTATGCCGTGCATTAGATCTCCTGAACTTATTCATCTTCATGTCCTAAGTTTGAACCCTGTAACATCTCCTCATTCTCTCCACCCCACCCCCACTCCCTGGTAACCATCATTCTACTAAGTTTCAATAAGTTTGCTTTTTTAGATTCCACATATAAGTGATATCATAGGGCATTTGTGTTTCTCTGTCTGGCTTGTCTCACATAATATCCTAAAGGTCCATCCATATTGTTATAAAGGGCATGATTTCTTTCTCATGGCTGAAAAATGTATACACACATATACTATACATATATAGATACTCACATTCACATACTATGCAGACTGATAGATGTTTGAGGACAGGAACACAGCATACAAGAATCAAACAGCTCAGGCATTTGTTGCCATTTAAAAAAATAGAAGGTTTTAATTTTGATGAAGTCTAACTTATCTATTTTTTTCTTTTACTATTCATATTTTGTTGTAATAAATAAGAACATTACCAAATCTAAAATCATGCAGAGTTACTCTTATATTTATTCTATATAATAAGACATTTATAGATTTAGCTCTAGTATTTAGGTCTTTGAAAAATTTGTGTTACTTTTTGAATATGGTGTGATAAGGCTACAGTTTCATGCTTTTGCATATGGATATCTAATTTCCCATATCATTTGTTGAAAACACAATTCTTCCCCCATTAAACAGTTTTAGTCTCCTTGTCAAAAATCAGTTGAGCACAAATACGTGAATTTATTTCTGGATTCTCAAGTCTATTCCATTGATCTATATGGCTATCCTTATTCCAGTATCACAACGTGTTGATTTGTATATTGCTGTTAGTAATTTTTGAAGTTGAGATATGTAAGTCTTTGTGCTTCTTTTTCAAGTTTGTCTCACCTATTCTGTGTCCCTTTTAATTCCATATGATTCCACTTTAAGATCAGCTTGTGAATTTCTAAAAAGAAACCAGCCGGGATTCTCTAAGAATTGCAGTAAATCTGTAGATCAATTTGGAGACTATTTCCATCTTAACAATATTAAGTGTTCTGATTCATGAACATGGGATGTTTTTCCATGTATTTAAACCTTTTCTTTCTACAATGCATTGCCGTTTTCATATTATGAAATCTGCACTTCTTTTGTTAAATGTATCCTTATGTACCTTATTCTTTTTGATGTTATTGTAAATGAAAAAAAAATTTTTAATCCACTTTCAGAATATTCATTGCAAGTGCATGGAAATAGAACTGATTTTACACATATGAATCTTGTAACCCGTAAATTTGCTGAAACCTTAAAAGAAAACTAACAGCTTCTTATTGAATTCTTTAGAATGATGTTTAAACAAGATCATGTCATATGTGAATACAAGTTTGTCTTATTTTCATGCTCTGTGCTTTTTATTTTCTTTCTTTTTCCTAGTTACCCTGGCTAGAATCTCTAATACAATGTTCAATAGAAGTGATAAGAATAAACATTCTTTTCTTATTTATCTTAGTTGGAAAGCATTCAGTCTTTCACTGTATATGTTGGTTGTGGGTTTGTGTACTTATCCCCACCCTCCCCTTATTTTTGACCATGCAAAAACTTTGTATTTATTATTTATAAGAAGAAATAACTCAGGTATGGACAAAATGGCATTAGCTTTTGAATGCTATTTTTACTTGTATGCTTCTTTTTTTAATTAAAAATTTTTGGGGTGACATTTGTCAATAAGTATATATACGTATCATCTGTATACTGCATTGGGTGCTCATCACCCAAATTTAGTCTCCTTCCATCGCCATATATTGACCCCTTTACCCTCTTGAACCTCTTCCCACCACCCTTCTCCTCTGTTAACTGCCATAGTGTTGTCTGTGTCAATGAGGTTTTTTTGTTTGTTTTGTTTGTTCATTTGTTGCTTTCTCTTTATATCCCACATATGAATGAAATCATATGATTCCTGTCCTTTTAAATCTGACTTATTTTGCTTAGCATGATTCTCTCAAGATTCATCCATGTTGTCACAAATGACAGTATTTCATCTTTTGTTATGGTTGAGTAATATTCCATTATATAAATGTAGCACATCTTTATCCAATCATCCATTGAAGGACACTTGGGTTTGGTGGGTAATAAGTTAGCTCTATTCTTAGTTTTTGAGGAAACACCATACTGTTTTCCACTGTGGCTGTACCAATTTTCATTCCCACCAGCAGTGTATGAGGGTTCCTTTTTGTCCACACTTTCCAACACTTGTTATTTCTTGCCTTTTTGTTAATAACAATTCCAACAGTTGTGAAGTGGTTCCTCATTGTGGTTTTGATTTTGATTTTTCTTAGAGCTGGTAAATTTGAGCATTTTTTCATATATCTGTTGGCCAATTTTATGTCTTAGGAAAACTGTTCAGGTTCTCTGCGCATTTTTTTTAATTGAATTGGTTTTTTGTTTGTTCAGTTTGGTTTTGAGTTAAATAAGTTATTTATATATTTTTTATATTAGCCCTTTATTGGAGGTACTGTTTGCAAACATCTTCTCTCATTCAGTTAGTGTACTTACTCCTTATCAAGTAAAAAAGTTCCCTTATTTTCCTAGTTCAGTGAATGACTTTTTTTTATTAAAGAGTGTTGGACTTTATCAAATGCTTTCTCTGAATTTTTTTGCTTTCTGTGTCTATTAAGATGAACACAAGATTTTGTATTTTGTTATACTTATATGGTATATTATTATATGAATAGAGTTTCAGATGGTAAACCAAGCCTGCATTGCTGAGATTAAATCCCACTTCATCCTGGTGTATAATTCTTATGTTGCTGATTTGGTTTGCTAGTATTTTGTTGAGGATTTTGGCATCAACATTCATAAGAGATATTGGTGTATAGTTTTCTGCTCATGTGAAGAATTTTCTGGTTTTGGTATCAAAGTACTACTGGCCTTGTAGAAAGAGATCGGAAGTATTCTCCTTTCTATTTTTTGGCAGAGCTTATAAAAAATTGGAATTAATTCTTTTTAAATGATTTGTAGAATTCATCTGTGAAGCCATCTGGGCCAGGGGTAACTTTATGGTAATTTTTTTATTACTGCATCTATCTCTTTACTTGAGATAAATATATTCAAATTTTCCGTATCTTTTTGAGTCAGTTTTAGTTGTTTGTTTTCTCAACAATTTGGCAAGTTCATCTAAGTTATCAAATTTATTAGCACACAATTGTTTATACTATCTCTTGCAATCATTTTTCTCTATAAGGCCATTAATGATGTTTCCCCTTTCATTTCTGATTCTATTAATTTGAGATTTTTCTCTTGTTTTCTCAGCCAATTTAGCTAAAGGTTTGCCATTGTTTTAATCTTTACAAGAAAACAGATTTGGTTTCATTGATTTTCTCTATTTTTTTCAATTTCATTAATTTCCACACGATCCTTTATTATTTCCTTTCTTTTACTTGCTTTAAGTTTAGTTTTCTCTTCTTTTTCCAGTGTTTCAAGGTGAAACAAAAGTTTATTGATTTGCGATTACTATTTTTTTTTAGTTATTTTTTTCAGCTACAACAGACATTCAATATTATTTTATATTAACTTTAGGTGTACAGCATAGTGGTTATACATTTATATAATTTAGGCAGTGATTCCCCCATTAGCACCCACCTGGCACTATACATAGTTGTTGCAATATTATTGACTATATTCTCTATGCTGTACTTTATATTCCCATGACTATCTTTTTGGCTACCAATTTGTATTTCTTAATTCCTTCTTTTATTTTAGTCATTTGCAGATATAAATTTACCTCTAATCACTGCTTACATTATACATTATATCCCATACATTTTGTTATATTGTGACTTCATTTTCATTTATCTCAAAATATTTTCTAATTTCCCTTTTGACTTCTTTGACCCATTTACCATTTAATATTATGTCATTTAATTTTCACATATATGCTGCTTTCTCAAATTTATTTGTGTTAATTATTTCTAATCACATTCTATTGCACTCAGAGAACACACTTTGCATATGTCCTGGCATATTTTTTTCTTCTGTGGAACACTATCTTCCTCCAGTTTTCTAATTCTTTCTTCTGCTATTTCAAATCTATTATTGAGCCTGTTAAAGAACAATAATTTGACCAAGTAAATGTAGAGATCTAATTGCCTTTATTCAAAAATTCATAAATCAGTCAAACAGTATTTCCTCTAGTAAATAGAAAGGTTTTGAAAGGAGTTGTAGAAAATGGAAGGTTTTTATAAGTAGAAGGAGGGTAGGGCAGGAAGTTAAAAGAGTGGATTATTTTAGTCAAGGTCACCTTCAGCTGGTTGTTAAAGGGAGAGAGACCTGTATACTTTGGCTGTTTCAGTCTGGAATGGAGTTTCTGTCTTACTGAACTGAAAGGAGGGAGAAAGGAAGGGTGTGGGCCTTTGTTCAAATACCACAAATTTTCTGCCGTTCTTACTGAGTTGTAGTAGATTTTCTAGGGTAAATGTTTCTTCATTTGCTATATGCCCTTAGGACAATTTCCTGAAGCTATAAATGCATTTCCATATGCATTTCTAATTTTTTTCAAAATAATTTTCACCAGTTTTACATGGGAGTGGGTTTGTAGAGCTCCTCACACAGCCATGCCAGAAGTGAAATTACCATTTGTTTGTTTTTTAACTCAAAAAATACAGATTCTTTCTATATAATAGAATCATATGGGTGTACTCTTGTTATGTCTGTTCCTTTCACTCAATGTCATGCCTCTGAGATACATCTATGTTGTTGCATGTATCAATAATTTCTTCTCCTTTCCTGTGTAATATTTCATTGTATGAATACACCATAATTAGCCATTGCCTTCTTGAAGGTTATTTCATCTCATATTATTATAAATAACTCCCATGACAATTTTCATATATTTTTGATGGATATAAAAAAATACCTTTTGTTTCCACCATATTCCTAGAATGAAATTTGTGGATTATAGAATGTATATATGTTTAGCTTCAGTAATGTTTGTCAGGTTCTTAACATTTTTTTTCCAATTTATAATCCCACCAGCAATAAATGATGGTTTTAATTGTTCCTTAGCCTATGGTATCATCTGGTTATTTTAATTTTGGCTCTTCTGGTATGACTGTAACAGTTTTCCATTCGAGTTATAATTTGTATTTCCATGATAAATAATGATGCTAAGTGTTTTTTCATATATTGGCCAAATAAATAGTTTACTTTAGGTGCAAAAGGTACTTGTTTGCCCATTTTTTTTTAAGTTGGTTTAGTTGTATTTTTCTATTTTATTTTTAGTAGTTCTTTATATATTATGTCAGATATATGCATTGCAAATATTTCCTTCTAGACTATGACCTGTCTCCTTATTCTGTTAGTGATTTCTTCTGATGAATACAATTATTTATTTTAATGAATTCCAGTTTAGCCATCTTTTCTTTTCCTAATATTTTGGTGCACTCTTAAGGAAATTTTTGCCTCCATCAAAGTCATAAATAAATTATCTTCTTTTTTTTCTGGAAACATAATAGTTTTACATTCCACACTTAGATCTAGAAAGTATGTTAAATTATTGTTTGTGTGTGATATAAAAGAGTTTAAAGCCCATTTTTATTTATATAGATATATAATTGGTCCCTTACCATTTATTAAAAATATCATATTGTCCCTTCTAAATTGGCATGGCATAAGTAGGCCTAGTTCTAAATTCTTTACTTAGTTGCTTTGATGATTTATTGCCAGTCAGTACCACACTGTCTTCATTACCAAAGCTTTGAAGCATTTAATATCTGGTGATGTGCATTCCTCAGCTTTGTTGTTATTTAAGATTGCCATGGAAATTTTTGGTCCTTTGGTTTCCATATAAATTTTCAATCTTTCTACACACACACACACACACACACACACACACACACACACACACACAACTATACACCAAAGCGTAATCAGTGGGTTAAAATGGTTAAATCAGGCTGTCACTGTTTACCCATAAGAAAAAAGAGGTCCAAAGAATTCCTTTAGGAATGCCTTAGAAGGCAAGAGTTGAGAATAAGCTAAAGGAAAAGAAGGCATGTTTTAGTTTGATATTCTTATCTGTAGAATAATGTAGAAGGTTTTGGCAAACCTAATTAAGAAACTGCTTCTTAAAACTTACATATTCAAACAATATATTAAAGGAAAACAGCTCTAATTTAACTCTATCATAAAGCATTTCTTACATTATTTTTATTGAAGGAATGTACATGTTATCAACTACATATTATCAACAGCAGCATATACCTGTATATGTATATATTTGTTTTCTGCATGGGAGTATTATTTCTTCAATATGAATATGAATTCCCTAAGGGCAATTTGAGATGTCTTTCTACCCTGCATGGCTAGGCAAACTATAGTGCTTATTAAAATGTTCAACTTATTGAAATATTCAATAAAAGCCTCTTAATTGATTGACAATTGACTAAAGTCCTGTTGGCTGTCTGCTATCTTACTACTTGTCATTTTCTATATATTTTTCATCTAGCTCTGGTGATAGTACTCAATAGAGACAGACTATTGCAAGTAACTATATTATCTTTTCAACTTATCCTTATAGTGACAGTGGTCATCTGTGTCAAGCAACTGACATTAACAAAATAACTATGGGCTTAAAAAAAAAATCTTAATGGCAAAATAAAACATTGGAAGACACTGCCTCAAAATAAAAATGGACAAGGGAGTCCACAAGTGAAATCACCGTTGTGTCCCCTCATACCTACTCAACCTTCTAATGACACACTGTAGAATACTAACCACAAAACAGACATATTGTGATTATCTGTAAACATTAAAGGATACAGCATCGAGCTGCATTGCCTCCACCAGGACTTGAAGCCATAAACTTGTAAGTACATTAGAAGCCAACACTCTTAGCAGACTTTGCAGAATTGCTGGCAGCATCAACATCTGATCGATATGCATGTTCACCAGTCAAGCTGACTAGTACATCTGTTCTGTGAAGAAACATACATTCTGCCTCTAGTACAATCAGTGTAATTAAAAATTAACATGAATTAATTGTTAGAGCTGATGTAAACAGCTGATGTTCCACTTAGCACTGTCTTCTGTACATATCGTTAGGCAAAGCCAAATATTGTTAAGTAAACAGGCAGTGCTTACAAAAAAAGAGAGAAATAGAAAACTAATCCCAACTAAATACACTGACACCGTATTATAAGTCAAATTACAAAGATTAACCAGAGGCATATTAGGCTCTGGATCTTCAGAGAAAAACAATTATAAAAGTCACATTTAATTATTTAAATCTTATTTTGGTAAATGTATTCAGGCTCAGTCTGAAATGGAGTCAGTGCATGCGTGATACGCTAGGATTTCAGAAGACCAGAAAAGAACTCTAGGAAAATTATGATTCAGGATTGATTTACGGCTGAAGCATTCTGAGAAAACGCATCATTCACAGCCACTTCAGCAACCAGCATGCTCTGGGGACACCCAAATCTGATGTTTAATGTTAAAAAGAGTCTATTTTCTTCTGCATGCATCTGCATAACTGCCATCGCTGTCAGTAGGAGTTACAGGCACATACTGAGAAGAGAATATACAACTCAGGAGTTGAGTCCTGCCTGACTTCTTTTTTTTTTTTTATAATGTCATAGCAAAATGATTTCTCCATCTTGGTTTAAAACCAAAAAGACGGGGGGAAAAGAAAAAAGAACCTCCAACAATCAAGTCTGTTTAGCAAGAGCACTCCTAGCATGGGTTCAGACAGCAGTTCTGTCTTTATAGATTGCCTGAGGCATTCAGCTGCTAGGGCCCCAGGCGCTTCCTCCTCTCTGACGCTGTCCCTACAAGTAGCGTGCCTGTCACTCTCAAGGCCAATTTTAAAATAGTGTGAATCTCAATTTTGAGATTGTTTTCTTGGGCTATTACCCATGAAGTTTGACTGAGTATCACATAAACAAAATCCCTCAAAAATGTGGTTTTTGAAAGGAAATAAAAAACACAGGATGCTAGAGTCCAAAGGAGAAACTGACTTAACAAGAAATCACTTAATAAAAACATTGTTGTACTACATAAGGTGAACCCTTTTTTGTTTTTGTCATAAGGATACCCTTAGCATGAAGGCACCCATGGTAAGACCTCTGTTGTAACTATTTAGCAATGTGTTTGAGCCTTGCCTATTTTATTTATTCATAATTGTATTAAATTTGACTGCAAACTGAATTAGTTCAATATTAAAGGAAAATATAAAAATGTTGAATCTACTCATAGCAAACGATATTAAATGTATCAAAGATCACAGGAATCAAAATGAGGAATATAAATGCTAAATAAGTTACATAAATTTACATGATATATTAGCTAGCTTATGAGCTAAGTTTTCTGTTTGCTATTCAAAACCACCAACAATCTACATGCTTTAAATGCAAAATTTAAAAATTAATAGTTATAGGATAATTGTTTTTGAGAATGTAAATACCTAAAGACATCATATTAATTATAAAATGTTTGATATTTACACAATACTAAGCTATTAACATTAAATATCAATTACTATTTGAAAACCCAATTTGTAAAAATAGCGGCATGATACATTTTTCTTTTTCAAAATAAAAAATGGGATTCTGTTAAGACGGCAGAATAGGTAAATGCTGTGCATGCCTCTTCTAATAACCACATCAAAATTACAACTAAAATAAAAAACAACCATCATTGAGATCTCCTGAAGTCTAGCTGAACCGAAGTACTGAAACTAAGGACAGAAGAAAAAGTAACCTCGAGACAGGTAGGAGGGGCAGAGATGTGGAACAGGTTGGTCTCACACCTAGACGTGACCATTAAAAATCAGGAGTGATATCTCAGCTGCGGATATCCACCCCAGAGGAGTGAGAGGTCCTTGCCCCACACCAGGCTCCCCAGCCGAGGGTTCCAGTGCCAGGGAGAGAAGTCTCCATAACTTTCAGCTGAGAAAACCGGTGGAGATTGTGGCTGAGTGAGATGAGGGCTGCTGGAGTCCCAGCATTCCTCTTAAAGTGCCCATGCACAAACTTACTCATGGATAGAGTCAATTGCTCTGAGCTCCAGTGCTGGAGAAGCAGCTCAAAAGGCACAAGGAATACACAGGGAAGAACTGAGTTGTCTGGTTTTTGGACAAAATCTGGAGGAGTAACTTTCTCCTGGATGGAGGAGCTGGCAGAAGGCATAGTTTCTTTGGTAAGACTTCCTTACTCCCTGCTTGCAGATGCAGGTGGCCTCCATATCTGAGTCTCCATCAACCTGGCTAACGCTGTTCATTGACTCCACCTTGAGGAGTCCCTGAAACTCTGCCTCACTCAACTTCCAGACTCATCCAAGCCACTTCCAGCTCCTTTTCCATACATATGGCCTGTCTTGGCTCATGCTGCAGACTTTCCAAAGATCTCTTAAAGATTCACAAACACCAAATAAGCAACGTTTGGTGTTGGCATGTCCCACAACTCTGGCTTAGCAGCCCTAAGCTTGGCACTAGTGGCAGATAGCCTCAGTTCCCAGCTTGGCCTTTCAAGGAAACATCAAGCCCAGAGCAAGTGGCAGCCATCTGCAGATTGTCTGTGGATCATATCAAGTGGCCCCAGGCAGGGCACACTCTGTGGCTGAACTTGGCCTATGGTGCGACCTCTCCCATGAGGCCCTGAGGCTGATACACCTGGTAGCCAACTTCAGACCCAGCGAGAGCATCACCTGGAAACCTCCAGGGATGATGTGCCCAAATAGCAGAGTGGGCAGGCACAAGAGCCCTACTAAAGTGATTTCTGTTTTGTAGGGTTGGCCTCTGCACAATAGTTATAACACCGTAGTTATGGCCAGTCATCACAACCAACCAGTGTGATAGTCAATTCCTCCCATTGACATGCAAAAAGCAACCAAGGCTCAACTGAAACAGGAGGGCACACACAACTTATACAAGGAACACACCTGGAGCACCCAGCTCAGGTGATCAAGGAGACTGTGCCACTGGGCACAACAGGTCACCTACTATATAAGGCTACTCTACTAAGACTGGGAGACACAGCAGTCCTAATACATAGAAACAAACACAGGGAGGCAGCCAAAATGTGGAGATAAAGAAACATGTCCAAAATGAAAATGCAGAACAAAGATCCAGATAAGGAACTAAGCAAAATGGAGGGAAGCAATCTACCAGGTACAGTGTTAAAAACACTGATTATAAGGATGATTAATGATCTCTGGGAGAACTTCAACAAGGCAATAGGAAACATAAAAATGGAGATAGAAAACATAAAAAAGAACCAGTCAGATATAAGAGTACAATACCTGAAATGAAGAATGCATTAGAGGGAATTAACAGTAGATTAGATGAAGCAAAGGATCAAATCAGCAACTTAGAAGATAAGATAGCAGAAAATACCCAAACAGAACAGCAAAAGAAAAAAGAATCCCCCAAAAGTGAGGATAGTTTAAGAGGCCTCTGAGACAACACCAAGTGTACCATCATTCACATCACAGGGGTACCAGAAGGAGTAGAGAGAGAGCAACGAATTGGAAACCTGTTGGAAAATATAATGACAAAAAACTTCTCTAACCTGGTGAAAGAAATAGATACATAAGCCCAGGAAGCACAGAGAGTCCCAAACAAGATGAACCCAAAGAGGCCCACACCAAGACACATCATAATAAAAATGCCAAAGGTGAAAGACAAAGAAAGAATCTTAAATGCAACAAGAGAAAAGCAGTTAGTTACCTCCAAGGGAGCTCCCATAAGACTGTCATCTGATTTTTCAACAGAAATCTTGCAGGCCAGAAGAATATGGCACAGAATATTCAAAGTGATTAAGAGCAAGGACTTGCAACCAAAATTACCCCACTCAGCAAAGCTACCATTTAGAATTGAAGGACAGATAAAGCACTTGACAGACAAAAAAAAAGCTAAAGGAATTCATCACTATCAAAACAGTATTACAAGGAATCATAGGGACTTCTTTAAGAACCATACCATCCCCCCAAAAAAAAGATAAAAAATAAGAATAAAATAGCAATAGCTATATATTTATTAACAATTACTTTCAATGTAAGTCGATTAAGTGCTCTGATGAAAAGATAGGGTGGCTGAATGGATAAGAAAACAAAACACTTACATATGCTGCCTACAAGAGAGTCACTTCAGATTGAAAGACACACAGCCAGACTGACAGGATAGGAATGGGAAAAAGATATTTCATGAAAATGGAAATGAAAAAAAAAAAGCCAATGTTGCAATACATTATACAATGTAGCCATACTGACAGGATAGGAACGGGAAAAAGATATTTCATGAAAATGGAAATGAAAAAAAAAAGCCAATGTAGCAATACTTATACCAGACAAAATAGACTTTAAAGCAAAACAAAGGCTATAAAAAAAGACAAAGACCCAGTAATCCAACTTCTGGGTTTTCATCTGAAGAAATTAAAAAGACTACTTTGAGGTAACATGTGCATCCATATGTTCATTGCAGCATTGTTTACAATGGCCAAAATGTGGAGGCAGCCTGTATGTCTGTCGACAGATGAATGGATAAAGAGGAGGTGGTGCATATATACAATGGAATGTTGCTCATCCATGGAAGGGAATGGGTTCTTCCCATCTGTGGCAGCATGGATAGACCTTGAAGGTATTGTGCTGAGTAGAGTATGCCAGACAGAGAAAGAAAGATGCAATGTGATTTCACTTACATGTGGAATCTCAAGAACAAAATAAACAAACAAACAAAATAGAAACAAACTCACAGATAAAGAGAACATTTTGATGGTTGCCAGATGGAAGGAGTTTGGAGAGGTGGGTAAAAAGGGAATGGATTAAGAAGTACAAATTCATTGTTACATAGTAGTCATGGGGATGTAAAGTGTAGCTTGGAATATAGTCAATAATATTGTGATAGCATGGTACAGTGTCAGATGGTTGCCGGACTTGTCACGGTTATCACTTCTTTAGATATAAAAATGTTGAAATACTGTGGTGTACACCTGAAACTAACATAATATTGTATGTTTGCTAAATTTTAATAAAAATCTTTAAAAAATAAAAAATATCAAATAAAGCACTTAAGCAAAATAATTTTAAAATCATGTCCTAGTTAATTAAAAATTAACATACATCTAATGTGTGGTTTATTGATTTTAAAAGAAGTAAAATATGCTTCCCACAGAACCTATATAAAACGTTTTTTTTATTATTTGTTTTTTAATATTCAGAAAATCTTGATAATCTTATGGTACCTCAAACAGCATTCTCCTGAATGTCTCCAAGTAGTAGTTTGTGAAGTGTTGTAGTAACTGATTGTTTGTATAATTAGGATAAACTTGTTTTCTACCTTGGATATTTCTTTTAAAAATATCTCTCGTATAATTTTATTTTCTTGACATTAGGCATGCGTGCATGCACACACACACAATTCTATCAGTTCTGGGAAATTTTGCATAATTCCAGTTCCTCAAATTTGTAAATAGGCAAGAATATTCCCAAATTAAAAATGATGTGCACATTGAAAATAATAAAGCCATCCTGTTTTTTAAGGAAAAGCATGATGAAGAAAATATGTTGTTCATGAAAGGAATAATGCATTTTTCTAGAGCATTTCTATGAGGGTCTCATAGAATATATAATAATGATTCTCAACTCCTCAGTATATTCACATGTACACATCTTTCCCAAAGAAGAAATTGTGAATCTGTGTTATCTGAAACCCCTTAGGGCCCATAGGTGACTTTCCGAAATGTATTATAGTAACAACCAAATACAGCCATGCATATCTTGGCAATATTGCAGGTTCGGTTCCAGAATCACAATAGTGAATATCACAATAAAACAAGTCATACAAATTTTGGGGTTTCCTGATGAATATGAAAGTTATGTTTATACTACACTGTAGCCTATTAAGTATGTAGTAGCATCATGTCTAAAAAAAGCAATGTATATATCTTAATTAAAAATACTTTATTGATAAAGCATGCTAACCATCATCTGAACCATCAGCAAATCATTATTTTTTTTCTGGTGGAGGATCTTACTTTGATGTTGTTGGCTGTTGATTGATAAGGGTGGTAGTGGCTAAAGATTGGGGTGGCTCTAGCAATTTCTTAAAATAAGACAACAATAAAGTTTGACTCTTCCTTTCATGAGCAATTTCTCTGAAGCATACAATGATGTTTGATAGCATTTTACCCACAGAGAACTTCTTTCAAGATTGGGATCAGTCCTCTCAGACCCTGTTGCTGCTTTATCAACTAAGCTTATGTAATATTCTAAATCCTTTGTTGCCATTTCAGCTATCTTCACAGCATTTTACCAGGAGTAGACTCCACCTCAAGAAGCCACTTTCTTTGCTCATCCATAAGAAGCAACACCTCATCCATTAAAGTTTTGTCATGAGATTATAGCAATTCAGAATTCAGTCACATCTTTAGGCTCCACTTTTAATTCTAGTTTTCTACCACATCTGCAGTTACTTCCTCTACTGAAGTCTCATACCCTTTAAAATCATTGATGAGGGTTACAGTCAACTTCTTCCAAACTCCTATTAATATTGATATTTTGATCTCTTCCCATGTTCTTATTGATATCTCAAATAGTAAACCCTTTCCAGAAGGGTTTCTTCCATTTACATTGCCCAGAATCCATCACAGGAATCACTACGGCAGCTATAGCCTTAAATAATGATACTTGAAAGTTGAAATTACTCATTGGTCCATGGGATCCAGAATGGATGTTGGGTTAGCAGGCATGAAAACACATTCATCGCATTGTACATCTGTATCAGAGATCTTTGGTGACCAAGTGTTTTGCCGATGAGCAATAATATTTTGAAAGAAATCATTTTTTTTTCTATATAGTAGGTCTCAACACTGAGTTTCATGTATTCAGTAAACCATGTTGTAAACAGATGTGCTTTCATCCAGGCTTTGTTGTTCCATTTATAGAGCACCAGCAGAGTAGATTTAGCATAATTTATAAGGGCCCTAGGATTTTTTGCATGGCAAAAGAGCGTTTGCTTCAACTTAAAGTCACCAGCTGCAATAGTCCTTAACCACAGTCAGCTTCTCCCTTGAAGATAGGCATTGACTTCTTCTGTCTAGCTTTGAAAGTCCTAGATGGCATCTTCTTCCAAAATAAGGCTGTTTCTTCTACATTAAAAATCTGTTGGTTAGTGTAGCCACCTTCCTTCATTATCTTAGCTTGATCTTCTTGATAACTTGCTACAGGTTTTACATCAGCACTTGATGTTTCACCTTGCACTTTTATGTTACAGAGATGGCTTGTTTCCTTAAACCTCACAGATCAATCTCTGCTAGCTTTTCACTTTTCCTTTGCAGCTTCCTCCCCTCTCTCAGCCATCACAAAATTGAAGATAGCTCTAGATTAGGCTTTGGCTTAAGGGAATATTGTGGCTGGTTTGAGCTTCTATTCAGACCACTAAAACTTCCACTATATGAGCAATAAGGCTTATTGTGTGTTCACTGGAGTAGCACTTTTAATTTCTTTCAAGAACTTTTCCTTTACATTCACAGCTTGTCCAAGTGGCACAAGAGGCCTAGTTTTTGGCCTATCCTGGCTTTTGACATGCCTTTCTCACTAAACTTAATCATTCCTAGCTTTTAATGTAAAGTGAGAGATGTGTGACTCTTCCTTTCACTCGAACACTTAGAGGTCATTCCAGGGTTAGTAATTGCATAATTTAAATATAGTTGTCTCTTAGGGAATAGGGTGAGGGAGAGAGATGAACGCATGACTGGTAGGTAGGTGGAGCCATCAGAACACACACATTTATCGATTAAGTTTGCCTCTTACATGGGTGCATTTTGTGGTGTCCCAAAACAATTACAATAGTGATATCAAAGATCACTGATCACAGATTATCATAACAAATATCATAATGAAAAAGTTAGAAATATTATTAGAATTACCAAAATGTGACACAGAGACAAAAAGTAAGCAAATGTTGAAAAAACTGACAGTGACAGACGTACTTGCTCAATTCAGTGTTGCCACAAATCTTCAATTGAAAACAAAACACCACAATATCTGTCAAATGCAATAAAGTGAAGCACAGTGAAACGAGGTATGCCTATATCAATATCTTGTTAAAAATCCTTCAAGATCTTTGAGATACAATTCAAATTTCTTAATATTGTATGGAAAGCTCTTCAATACCTGACCCCTCCTTCCCCCTTCAGCCTCACTTTTGCCACTTCCCATTAGACCCTGCATTCAACTCAACACCACTTCTTTGATACAGTACTCTCTCTTCTTTAGATCTGGCTAGACCCATCTTCCTCCAAATTCCTTATTTAAACAACTCTTTCCCATTTTTCAGAGATCATCAGGCAACGCTTTCCCATGTCTGTGAGTCCAGATTTGTCACTTATCCTTAATGGTCTGAAAATGCCCTATTCTATTACAACTATGTTGTAACTGCTCAGTTTCTCTCCTTTGCTAGTTATAGGAAACATAAAAGTTGAAATTACATCTGTTTTGTGCATCACAACAACACTTGAGACATACTAGGTAGTTAATAAGTATGTCCAGTATCCATTTTAGCAGCATGGTCTTGGGGACATCTTCTACTTCTATCCCTCACCACTCAACTATTTCAGTCGTTTGAATTTGGAATCAGAATAGCTGAGCAAGAGTCCTCACTCTACTATTAATTGTGAAACCCTGAGCTAAGCTCTTTAGCCCAGTTTCTTCATCTCAGGGTGAGCTTTGCAGGTAGGTGTTCTTCAGGTGAATTTCTTTCAGAAAAAAATTGTCCACTGGACTAGATGACCTTTACGATTCTCTCCAGCTCAAAATACGTTGTTGCTGGGCTAGAAAGTACTGAGTTGAGGAAGATGACAGTATACAGAAAACATCACTCAATTATAATAAATAATTTTGATTATAATTTTGTTTTTACATAGTCTTTTAATTAATTAAGCACTTAATAATTTTTTATTGTAATAGTTCTAGTTCCACGTTGAATTCATATTCACAGGTTATGTCCCTGCACACTCAGCCTCAGTTCACAACTATTCTCAGACCTATCTATTTTACCACTGTTAATGTAAGAAATTTCCAATCCTGTGGTTAGTTTTGTAAGAGCTTATTTGCACCAAAACTGATGACAATTGCCAGGAACATAGAATAACAGTTTTGCAGTTTCTTTTATGCATTTGTAATTAAGAAGAGAATGTAAGGAAGATTAAATGAAGGTAGGAGAAAGCAAAGTGGGTATTGGATTAAAGGATAGTTAAGATTATGTGCTTTCTTGAGGATTATGCTTTCAAGAGGTGTTACATCTGGCATTTCAAAGGAGTCTTCACCAGGAGGCATAAGAACAATGGACAGCGTTTGCTTAAAAACCTTTCAAGAAACAAATTATAAGCCTAGGGTGTGATCAGACCACCCTGTGAGGTTATTTCCGTAAACCCCTTTTTCATCCACACAAACTAGCCGGTGTTCCAGAGGTCTGCTTATGATATCTTAACTTCTCTCTGCCTTAGTTTCTTCATCTATAAAATGGGTATAGTAATAATATTTTTAAAAATTGTTTTGTAGAAAATTGAGTTAATTTTCTTAAAGTATCTGGCACACAGTAAGCTTCCTAGAAGTCTGTCGTTCATTAATATAGTAAGGCATCAGATCCTTTTCCACCTATCCTGGTTTCATATTTGAATTAATTACCGTTCTTGTGAGTATTATGACCTTTAAACTGGCTCTTTTGTCTCCAGGACTTTAACTATGTTTCTAGTTTGTTCAATACTAAAAACCAACTATTATTTAATAACTTCGAGGCTCCCTGTTTTCTCTTTGGGTAAGCAATGTTTTGTAACAAAAAAAACCAAAAAAAAATTAAACAGATAAACACACTTTAATTCATCTCACTTCCACGTTTTCCCCCCTGTCGATTCTTCCTTGTACCTTATTATTGTTCTCCTTCTGCAGCCTGAGTATGAAGCATTTTATAGCTTAAATAAAATATTTATTTTGGCGGGACTGTCATTATGTTCTTGTATCTACATTACAATGACTATGGCCTCAGACCAATTGAAATCTCTCAAATCCATTATAACTTTGAGGGAGAGTTTTACTGCCATAAATATTTATTAAAGATTACACGGGGACTTTAGAACTCTTAGGGACAGATTATAAACCCTCCTTCTGAAAAATTGCCCCCTACCATTAGGCAGAGGCCCAACAAAGCTCCGTTCTTACGAGATGAAGACTGTAGTATCTAACATGTCGGAAGAGAAAGAAAAGAGACCTGTTTTATACCCTGCTTAGTTTGTAAAATTATAGGAATTGAGCAGAAAAGACCAGATATACTCAATACTCCCTTCTACTCTCACCTCAGCCTGTCCTTACTCCCATTCCCACCCCAGGCAATATGGCATGAAAAGGCTCAGCAAGAAATATTCATTTGTAAAAGAAAAACAAATCATTATAGCAACACTCACTGGTCATTCTGTAGCAAATGTGCAATGCTCAAATTTTGTATTTTCCTGAAATAACATGCTCATTTTAGGCATGAAATTATGATTGTTTGACTGTGAAATGCTGCACCCAAACACCATGTGGCTTTTAGCAGCATATCATCATATCAAGAACTATTTTTACCCTTTGGCGATTTTTCCTGCTTTGGCTCTGAGAGCTAGTCCATACGGTATTTGTATGTGGCATCAGTGGCAAAGATTTTTTAGAAGAGTAGATTTCTTATGTAGCACCATGTACCAATGATAGAACAGAATCTAAAGTAGAAATTAAAATAACCTACTTTCAGGTTTAGTTGGCAAGAAATAGTCTTAGTGAATCTGAAAGAGGGAGAAACAAAGATAAGGAAGGACTTGAGGCATAGTTTTCTGTTCTTTCTTATTTTCTTTAAAAATAATTTAGTATCTACTAAGTTTTAGGATATCAGAAAAATGACTGTATATTAAAAAACAACAACAACAAAAAACATATTCTACATTTCTTCCCCAAAGATTGAATCCTAGTGGCAATGAACTTTGTCCAGCATGTCATTTGATGAAAGTAGACAGAAATCCTTAGAACTTCCACGTATATGCTGCCTTTGAAAAGCCTGGGCAAAAGAAAAGAGCAACTTTTTTACAAGATTTAAGCACATATTGGTCCTTTTCCAGGACGCAGACATGAAGCCATATAAGAAATATTTTGAAAAGGCAACCAAAATTAGCCAAACTCTTTAAACTTCCAAAATGCTTGGAGCAAAAGTCTGTTTTAGTTTAATCCAAATTAGTTTGCAGACTTAACTAGAAAGAGAAGCTATAGGAAAATATGAGCTGGCTTAATGTTTGTGTCTTGTCTATAACTACAAAGTTGGCTTTTGTCTTGAAGAGACAGATCAGGTTATGGGGTTTTCCAAACATGTGATGCCATAAAGGTGTAATGATACTGAACATGGATTCTAAGATTCACAAACCCAATTTGTAGTGAAAATAAAACAAAACTATGCTAATTCATATAAAATTTCTACCATCATGTTCACACTAAGGAAATAAGAGTCTTAGAAAAATAATTAAATAAGCATTATTTTTTTACTCACCCAACATACATTGTTGTTTAACTTATTGAGTAGGTATTTCCAAAACTGCAGAAATTACTTTCTAAAGTCTACAATTGTTAGCCATGTTATCTTCTTCTCACTGTTACTCTTGTGGTTATTTCTTTAAGTAGTTTCCAAGCACTATTCCTTTATAATAAAATGTTCCTGAGTTTCTATAAGTTAACTGAAGCTCAACTTGTCCATGCAACCTAACTTGTTGCATATGTACTGTAAAGAAATTACATTTTGTCAGTTGATTTATTGTTGGATCAGAAATAAACTCCTGAATCCCAGGGGAGAAAAATTACGCTGTTCTATTCTAATCATGATATTTCAACATAGGCCAAAAAATAAATGGGGTTATTTTCTCAAGTGAATAAACTGAAATAAAGTAGTTTTTGTTGTTGTTATTTTAAGAACGCAAAATTTTGTCAAAATCAATACTTCTGTAAGCTTTTAATTATAAAACTTGTTCTTCCTTCTCATAATGCTCAAGCTTTATTTTATCAATTTCTCTTTTCTAGGAAAGTATTCCTAAACCATTTGTTCTTTAAATTTGTCAACAAAATTAAAAAGGAGGATACTAGGTAAAGAAACAAATGTGCAAAGTAATGAATTTCCTTCTATCTAATTGTTTTAGTGAAATATCTGCCTGATATTTGAATTTGGCTGAAGCAGTACAACTGGCCTTGTCATTGTTGATCATATATGTTTAACACTCCATACAACAATAGTAGTCGTTCCAATAATGAAGATTAACAATTATTGCTGTTCATAGGTATATGCAAATTCTAAAATAAAATAACATTTAAAGTTCTCAATTTTTAGAATAAAAACTATTATGATCTCATTTCAGAGAAGATGAACCTGAGGCTTAGAGAAGAAGTTCAGCAGTTTTCTCAAGATCACAAATCTAGTAGTTGGCAGCCAGGACATCGAAGCAATTCATCTGACTTTAAAGCCTGTGTATGAATAACCACCCATCTGTGTGCTGTTTTCCTTCTGCACCAGAAACTAGGCCACTGGGTACCCAATAAACTGGATTACCAAGACTGCCTTTATTATTATTTTCTTTCATGTTGTCATTCTTCTTCACCTCTCCCACTACCATATTGGGGGGGAAATGCCATTAAAAATGTAAGACGGCTTTCATTATTAGTAAGAATAATAGAAATCTGTTTGAGTTACTATTGCTGATTAGCTCAGTTACGATCATCAAACAAAAGAAAGGGGCAAGGAATATCAAATGATATTAATGCCCAGATTAATATTCTCACTTTCCCAAAAAGTGACATATCAAGGAGGCTTCTCTAATGAAGAAAACATGCTAGTTCTCTAAAAGAGAACTGTGGTTCTTGAAGTTGGTTCAATGTGTTCTTCAGCTTTATGCTGCAAAGCAACTTACAGTACTCCAGTTGTTTACTCACTCAGCTACATGTAAAATGTGTACTTAGGAATGCTTTATAAGATATTCAACAAAGTCTGTCTTATTTAACTGCACTGATTAGAAGGAGGAAGCATTTCATTTTGGCACAGTGGGGCTCACTACCTCATTTCCTACTGTTTGAAATATTACTCAGAGTTCAGAATGCCAGGCTTTGAGCAGAGAAGAACAATGTGTGGTTTAAATAAAATAACAATAGTGATGATGAGAAGAGAGTGGAATAATGCAATTTTTTATTCCATCAGAGGGTAACTAGTTTGCGGAGGGAAAAGTGAGTCCCATGATGTTACCAAAACAGAATCTAACAACAGACAAAAAAAAAAAGACCCTGAGATTACAAAAGAAGCAAAGTTTCAATCTACCCTGTAGGAGTGAGAGTTACCAAAGCATTGGGTGACTAAATAAGAAAAACTTGATGAAAATGTCTGTGAGAAGAGCGACTGGTGAAGGGGAGAGAAAAATTGCCAGGCAACCTAAAAACAAACCTGACCTTAATGGTGACCATAGTTAAAGCATAACAGAAAATCTCATGGAGAAAAACCAGGACAGTAAAGAAAGCAAGCAAAAGCTATGTGGAGTCACTTAAATGTTTTTTAGTAACTAATAGAAATAAAATACTTGATTAGTGGCCCCTGAGTTTTGTTGGTGTCATACAAGAATATTGCTCCCAAAAGAAAAAGAAATCTACTGCTTCGTGAACATAGAATGAGATTACTTATTTGAAGCTGCGAGTCATGTTAGAAAATTGTGGTCTATCACCTCTACTCTAAGCATCTTTGGGTGAAGGAACTATAATTTGAAAGAAATTAAATGACTGTTCAATGTTACTAGCATAGTCATTGTCAGAGCTTATGCTTGTAGGGTGTAAGTGTGTGTGTGTGTGCTGTAGCCAGGGAAATAATTTTTGATCCCTTCATGCCAAATCATATATTTTTTCACATTTTTGCAGTTCAGAAATATAAACACATTTACAATTAATATGAACATTTTAAAAGACCATGTTTTATTTTTTTTATTTCTTTTCTCTTATTTTTTTCTCTTATTTTATTTCCTTCTCTTTCCTTCTTTTCCTTCCTCCCTTCCTTCCTTTCTTTCTTCCTTTTTTCCTTCCTTCCTTCCTTCTTTCCTTCCTTCCTCTTCCCTTTCTTCTCTTTTATCTTTCTTTTCTTCCATGCTTTCCCTCTTTTATTTCCCCACCTAAAGAGGTATTGTTAAATCTATGATCCATCTTACATTACATTCTTGCCTCTGCTGGATAAGTAACTTCCTGATTGAGATCTAAATCAATAACATAAAATTCCCAATGAGCAGGTCTTGGATATGATAGAACTTTTGGGGGAATACTACTTAAAGTTTTTCTTGTTTAATTATTTCAAATCCCCTGAAATATTAGCTATACAAGGTCTAAAACACATATTTTCTAACTATAAAGTTAGTGTTTACTTTATCACATTTATTCTTTTAATTATTTTTACACATTGACAATTATTTAAGTTACAGAAAAAAATGGTGCTTTGCTCATAAGCTTCTGTTTAGTACAAAGTAAAATTGAGACTGAGTCAATATTTTGTGAATTTCATCAATGAAGACAGTTCATATTTTCTGAATATTAGGTTTGTATAGAAAGTTACTGTAAAATTATTATATTGAATTAATTGATAAAACTTCATTTTAATTAATATATTATAGAGTAAGCCTCAAAGTG
>NW_017731380.1:5888517-5893822 GCF_001890085.2 Hipposideros armiger | reverse complement strand
AGCTTTCTTTGTCCAGTGGAATGTGAGGAAGGATATGTGTGACTCTTCTAAGAGAGGTGATCATGTGATTCGAATATTCTCTTTTCCCCGTTCCACAAGACCAGCAATGTCCCAGGTAGCAGCTGCTCCTTCAGCCTGGATCCGTAATAAAAATGACTCAAAGGATAGCCATATTCAATTCAGAATGAATAGATACAAATATGTAGTGAAATTGTTGTAAGCCACATGTTTTGAGACCCTGCCTGCAGCATAACTCAGTCTAAACTACCTAACACAAACTCTCACTGATCAGTATCTGCTGTGGCTTGTTTGATTCTGGACAAAAGAGTTTTCCACCCACAATCACTGCCATCCACAAACTAAACTAGTTGAGACTGATGTTAGATACAAAATGGGGTCCTAGTCTTCTAAGTAATGGTAAGCTCATCATCACCTAGATGACTTCATTTGTGATGTCCAAAGGATTTGAGGTTAATATGTCTATGTATATTCATAGCCAACACAAATCTCTGTAATAAATTATTAGGTGATGATCAGTATTATAGATTAAATTGGTAAAATGTTGTGGTTAGTTTGTTATATGTACTTAAACATCTGGAAACAACCATTAGAATACTGAATAGAAGCAAGTGAACTCCAACAGCAATAAATATTTATCTCCTATGTTTTCATCCTGTTAGTACAAGCACAGTGATAGTCCATTAAAATGAGTAATGTGCTCTTTTTCTTTAAGACAAAAATGCCAGCATTAGTTGTGCATGAAAAATAAAGTAGTACTTTGTATTAGTCAAGACAGACTAGGTAACAAACAACCTCAAAATCTCAGTGGCCTAACACATATAATTTATTTCTAGTTCATGCAAAATGTACTGTAAGTCAGGTCACCCTCCTGGGCAGCTGTCCTTAGTATAGCCACATAACAACCTAAGGAGTTTCAATCTTGTTGTTCCACCCTCTTAGTAAACAATTTCTATGATTACTACTGAAAAAGCAGAGACTGGTGAATCATGTAGAGGCTTTTCATTGCCTCCATCCAGAACTGACATATTTCATCACTCATGTGGCCCTAACTAAAGTTATGCCGGGGCTCGCTCAGTGAGCTCAGAAAGAAAAGCAATATTGATGAGCAGTAGTAAAATCTATCACTGCTGCTTTCATGTTTTAAATAATATGAAAAAAAAAAGAGTGCCCTAATAATGGTCAGTTACATTGATGGAAATGGAAAGACAGAAAGGTTGCACAAAAATTTAATTCTAGAGTCACCAAATCCTCACCACTGCACAAAATGTCAAGATATTGAGAGAATTATTAATGTAGCAAGATTTCCCCAAATTATACAGTAACATCTCCCATTACTATACTTCTTTCAGTAGAATAGTAGGATATCACTGGAGAAATAGAGGCAACAATAATAACAGCAGCAACAATAACACTGTGAGCTAACCTTTGTTGATTACTTAGTCTTTGCTGGGCATTATTTAAATGAAGTACTTTATGTAAAATATCCTATTCAAAGAAGACATAGGAAATAGTTACTATTGACCTAGAAAGTACATTTAGAATCTTTGAGTAATAATTAATATAGTCAAAATTATTTCAAAGAAAAATGAGTAACTGACACCAAAGAATATATAATCTTAATGACAATTACCTCATTCCCTATAGTATTCACATTTCTTTACATTTTTTTATGACTTGGCAAGAATTCAAAGATAACATATGTGCATTCCAGTGCTCCAAGTATTTTTGAGTCTGTGCTAACATAAAATGTGCTTTCACCTCACCAACTTTGTGCTATAATACCAACTGGGAAATATTCTCATGTATGTCAGTCAAAAATAGGGTAGACACCACAACTCTTAATCCTGTCTTAGGTTGGCATGGGGGCGGGGGGTAGGAGCTTAAACAAAGAAATTGCAAGACTACAAAGTTCTTATGGAAAATAAAGGAAGAGGTGTGCAAAATTCCAGCTAATGGGGCTACTGGAGATTACAATGGGGAAGGCACCTAAGTGGTTTTAAAAAGTATTGGTAAACTTCCTTTCTTATAGTAGGTTTGGGGATATATNGGTTAGAAACCAGCATAGACCATTTATTTCTGTCTCTTTTTTTTCTGTATTGGCATTCATCTTTTATGAATGTACATTTCCTTTGAGAATTGCTACTAGTTTGGGTTAAAACAACTTTAAAGATTAAATTATCATGCTAAGTGAAATAAGTCAGACAAAAAAGTTGAGAACCATCTGATTTCACTCATATGTGGGATATAAAACTGAAAGCAACAAATGAAGAAGACAAACAAACAAACGAAAACTCAGGCACAGACAACAGTTTTGTGATTACCAGAGGGTAAGGGTGTAGTGGAGGTGTAGTGGTAGAAGAAGGTAAAGGGGGTCAAATACATGGTGATGGAAGAACTGACTCTGAGTGGTGAACACACAATGCAATATACAGATGATGTATTATAGAATTGTACTCTTGAACCTATATAATTTTACTGACTAATGTCACCCCAATAAATTTAATTAAAAAAATAAAAAATAAATAAAACCATAATTCAACTAAAAAAAGAAAGATTAGAATCATAGATTATTTGTGGGTTTTTACAACTATTAGTTCCAGATTGGTTTTTCAGCAGTTTTAGTGGGAATTAATCATCCTCTCTCTTTTCCTGATTTTAACAGTCCAGAATACTATTGACTTGTTAAAGTATCAGTTCTAATTAATAAATCCAAATACTGCTTGTTTAAGTGAAAGTACAACATTGGATATTGGTGGGAAGTTTATAGTCATTCTAAAGAGAAATCTCTACCTAAGAATTTCATCAGTTTGAGTATATTATGTAACTTTTATGATCAAAAGTTATCTTTTTGTTCGCTTTATGTTCCAGACTTAAAGAAAGGACATAATTGTAACCACTCTTCATACATGTCAGACAGCTCATTTCTCCAAACAGTCTTCTCCAAATGAAACAATACAGATCTATTAGTGTAATTATCGCATAAGGTCATTTACCACTTTGTAATTGCTGCAGGTTGTGAATGATGTATGAAACGAAAGCATCTGCAGTGCAAATAGAACATAGGCAAGAATGTGCTGTGTGCTAATTAGGTAACCATCTAATGATAGGACCCTAGGGAAACACAGTACAGCAAAATCCCACAGTGCTCTGCAGTCACAAGGCAACAAAACATTCCTAAGGAGTTCAAAAACATATCCATTATTAAGTATAATCCTTTCCTCTCCTCAGAATCTCTGAACTCTGTTCCCTTTTATTGACTTCAACCTTTGCAATGCTAATCAGGCCCCAACAGTCAAGAACCATCTGATTGCTGTGAGAACTGTACTATTTATTCATCTTAAAGACCGAGGACTTATTTGAAGACTATTGATGAGTTTGGGTTTTTTTGTTGTTTTCTTGGCCCCTTCTATTGAAATGTTTGCTCATTTCCCTAGGTAAGGGTAGCAAAGCTCAGTCATCAAAACCTCAACAAATTGTCATGGAATGAATGAAGTTCACTTAAAGCAAAATCCTATTTTCTTTATGCAACAATCCAACAGGTTTAAAGCAAAGAGAATACATAGACAAAAAAAAAAAAAAAAACGTTTGACAAGTTGAGTTCTTAACTAACTCGTAAATATTCAGCTAAGTATTTTATATAGATGAACAGTAAATTTCAGTGCAGTTCATAATAACTGAGCAGCTGACACTAAATATATTAAACAATTTGACCAAATTAAACAGTGAGATGTTTCTTCTGCTCTGTTTCCATAATACATGACCGAGTATGGTTGTTTAATTGTCTGCTGCCCCCATTTAGGTAGAGAGGATTTAATTCAGTAAAGTTAACTACCAAAATGCACAATCTAATCATCTAGAATAGAAACAGTGGCAACTATTTCCTTTCACTGTGATCTGTTTGCTATTTATATAATATGTTTTACTCACCTTGCTTTCTTCTTGAGCTCAACATAATGTACTTATGATGTCACACTGTCACTTCCCATTGCCACTGCAGTATAATAGGATTACTATGAATTTATCTTCAGTGACAACATTGAACCTTGTGGTTACATTTTTGCCTTTCTATTCACTGCTATTTGTGACTCATAAGTCACATATATAATTGCTCATAAAATTTATCCATGTGCTTCACACAACAGGTTCAGATCTTTGGTACACTTCTACTTTAGTTTAGAACTTTAAGTCACATTGATTTTTTTTTTCTTTCCTGCCAATCTTCTAATGAATGAACTCCTTCTCTTGATGCATTGTATTTTTTTTTTCCTAGCTTCTGGCACACGACTACTTAAATGAGCTGAACTTAGTAACTGCTTTTCATTCTACAGCAGCAGTTTTTAGATTGTGAACGTGGTCCCTAGATGTTGGTTTTTTAATGCAGATGGAGTAAATTATTTCCTCAATTATTTTATAATTTTTGTATATGTCTGTTTATAAGGCTTAATCATCTTTTTTATTAAAATATATGTGTTGAATGCCTAGTTATGTAGCAGCAATAGATACACATTGTCAGATACTGAGAAAAAGAAACAGAATGTCATTGCTATGGAACTTGTACTACAAGTGGCAGAAAATCAAGAAACAAAGAAAACCAAGAAGATTCTCAGGTAGTTATAAGTATTTGGCAGAAAATTAAGAGTGCAATGTGATAGTGAATGCAAATTTAGACTGAGGATTTAAGGAGATCTCTCTGAGGATGTGATATTTGTGCGAAGATCTGAATGACACAAAGGAGCTACCCTGATAAAATCTATGGGAAGAACATTTCAAGTAAATGGAAGAGTTGGTGAAAAGGTCAAAAGGCAAAAATAAGCTTAGTTCCACTAGAAGTTCCTGGAAGTTTTTAAGCCTGAAAATACATGTACAGTGTAGGATTTTAAAAGTTCTCTTAGGCTTCAGTGGGGAGAATTGAATGAAGTATTAGGGTTTAAACAAGACGCTTGTGAGCTGATTGTTGCAGTAGTCCAAACAAGAGAAGATGGTGGCTTGAATCCTGGAAGAAGTGGTAGAAATGGAAAGAACGGGATGGATTTGGATATACTTTGGAAGTAGAGTTTACAAGACATACTTGCAGAAGAGACGGCAATAGAATTAATAGAAAGAGAGGAATAAAGGATAATTTCAAGATTTTTGGTGGCTAACAAGTAGATGTGGGTCCATTTACTCAGATAGTCAAGAACATGGAAGGAACCCATTCTTTGGGTAGAGGAAAATAAAAACTTGGCTTTGGCCATGTTTCAACATCTAGAGTCTTAGTCATGCCTATGAGAATGCCAAGTTAATA
>NW_017731380.1:5839749-5885623 GCF_001890085.2 Hipposideros armiger | reverse complement strand
TCATTGCTATACTAAATAATCAAGAATAGATTTTATGGGTGAAAGCACTCTCATGGCTTCCAACTGGGCTCCCTCACCTGCTTCCCAACCATCAGATACATCCTCAAAAGTGATGCCAATGGATATTTGTAAGATGCAAATTTGATATTTGGTTCTTGCTTGATATCTTCTAGGCCTAGGGTCACCTCTGTTTCCATGGAATGGTATCTGGATCTCTGTCTAGTTTTTATACTTCATTTTCTCCTACTCCCACCATGTGATAACAATTATACTCAGCCATGTGCAGTCCCCTCCCATACTAGGCTCGTCCTCAACTTCCTCTTTTTGCATATGCTGGACTAATTTCCAGGAATGTCCTTTTCTACCTTATTTGCCTGAAAAACTGCTACTCATCTTTTAAAATTCAACTAAAATCTCACCTCTGCTTAGAAATTCCCCTAACTCTTCTAAAAGGATTTTAATGCTTGCTTTTTAGGCTCTCACAGTAACTTGTCTGTACCTTTACAACTGTACTTAATGTATTTTTCTTTGTTTATAAATCTGAGCACATGGAGAGTTGGACTAACCTTTGTTTTTGCATAGTTAGGATTTAAAGTAGTGCTTGAAACATAGTGGGCACTTAACAGATGCTTGTTGAATGAATGACTAAAAATGAATGAAGATAAAAATATTTGGAGCCAAGAATGCAGAAGTCCCCAATAGAGCTGAATTTAGTACATCTCAGTTTTTCCCAAACAAGCAACAAATGAGTCACATTCCTTCCTTCCAAAAATAATGATGATCTTCTAATTGCATCTCTCCTAATAATAAATCTAAAGATTTCCCTTTTTTGTGTGTGTTATATACCTGGCACTGCATTAGGTGCTTTACATGGATTCTATCTAATCTCACATCAATCCTCCTAAAGTGGATGGTATTAATCCTTTTTGTGGTGAAAACCTGCAACTCAGAATAGTTAAGTAACTTGTCCACAGTAACATAGATAAAAAGTGGTAGATTCAATTTCAAAATCTGCCCTAAGTGGGAATATTATAACTCTACTGCATAGGAAAAAGCATCAGTGATTAGAGAGATATGAAGGTTCCTCAACCTACAATAATAACAGAAGACCATTAGCAAGCTTGGGTCACCAATATCAGATAACCTATTCCCAGACAACCAGGATCACAAAGAAGCTGCTCCTACATCCAAGGCGGAAGTACATGAAGACCTTGAATCTAGAAAAAGGAAAATCATCCCCTTTAAAGACTGTATTTCTGAACTATAAAATATAGTTCAGAAATGTGTGTGTGTGTGTGTGTGTTTCAAAAACTCATTTTTGTAATGTTCATTTATGTCAACAGTCTGGGCAAACACATCCATTACAATAAGGAATATTTGTTGCCAGTTCTCTCAAAAAGGATAAAAGTCTAAAACTTTTGGCTTTCTACTTAATTTTTTTTTTAATCTCAATGAGAAAAATAAAAAAGCCTTGATTTTTCTATGTTGATTGCTAGCTTGGAGGTTAAGAACCATAACTTTGCAGTTACATTTTTATCATTTTTTTATAAGACTCTTACAATTTGTCTCACTGTTTTTCAAAATCATATTTAGATCCTTCTATTTCTAATAAAATATTTCATTACCTTGTCTATTCTGAAAGGTCTATTAAACTTTGCTTTTTACATGTGTTTAATTCTATAAAAGTTAATTTAATCTTCATCCTTCTTTTATTTACTTCACTAAGTAATGAGGAATAACTCATCTTTGTTTTTCAATAAGTAGTCTTTTGTAAGTGGATGGGGAAGATTATTACCAAATTAATTGATGTTTAGTTTATTAAATGTTGGCAGTTTATAAAATTATATATTTTAAATGCACAATTAAAAATATACATAGGAAAGATGTCCAGAAGCAAATCTCCTAGCTATTGTAAAATAGAAGGCCTCTCTATTAGTTTGAGGGTAGAGATCCAGGACAAGACAATGTGTGTTAAGGTGGCTATATTCATGCACGAAATGTTTAATGACATATGCTATTTCTAGTAAAAATAATTGCTTCTGTTTTCATAATCTTGCCCCGTGCATTGTAACAAGTTACAGGATATTGTACTTTTTATCCTGATTCACAATAAGACAGTTCATGAAACTCTTATGAAAATAAAGATTTTGCTATTTGAAGTGGTCAGATTTCCATTTTCAAACACATCATATCTTATAGCCACTGATGGCATTTGGGTTTGCTTTTGAGTTTTAGAATAATAGCAAATTATAGAGAAAATCTACCAATTCTTTGCCAATTGAACTATGAGGAAAAAAAGGACATTATCTGCCTGAAAGAAAAGCAAACCTACATGATGTTTTTAAATGAAAAATATATATTTGTTTGTAGCGGTATAGTATTTATAAATTTAAGATCATTAGCCTGCTTAAGAGACCAGGGAGTTTGTTCAAGTAGATAAAACCCTTTCTTCTCTTACATTTAAATCCATTTTATAAATAAAGAGGAGAATAAGGAAATCAATGTAAGAGAACACTTTTTCTTTTTATTTCAGTGGTCTGTGATCCATAAAATCCAAGTGGTTATTTAGAACAATCCAACCTGACTGGAAATGTTTTGTTGCATACCTTTGTATTTCTAGTATTTTCTGCTGAAAAGTACTTTCACCTGCCTTTCTTTGTACCTAATTGAAACCCTCAAGGTTTCCCTAGTTCAACTTAAATCCCACTTCTTCCACGTGTATTCCATTGCCTGCCCCTCCTAACCTTCAGGAATCTCATTCATTACACAGATTTCTCAAGAGACAACTTAGAGTTCATCTTCTCTAACCTCCACCCAATTTAGGAAATTTTTCTATGAAATTCTTGACATATTTATATGTTTGTTAAATACCTGCAACTATGGGAAGCTCATTACTTGTATATCACCAATTCCTAAAACATCTTCCCCATAGTTAAACTAAAATCTGCCGATCTATAATCTTCATATAGTAATCCTTGTTCTGCTCCTTATAGAAAAGTCATATAATACTTTTGTTCAAATGATGGTCTTTCAAATATGGGAAGAACATTATCATGTTTCATTCCTGCATTTTCTCTAAGTCAAAACGTGCCCCATTCCTTCCATCAGTCTCCATCATGCATAAGTTCTAATCACTCTATAATCGTGATCTTCTTCCACATACACTTCAAGTAAATGATATTATCTTTTAAAATATCACCCTAACAACTGTCCTGTATCTTGATACTGGTGATGTTTGCATGATTTTATACAATCACTAAAGCATGTCAAGCTACATTTAAAATGGGTGAATTTATTGAATACAAATGATACCTTAGCGAAGAAAAAAAACACTGAGGCAAATAAATACATATTTTCACCTTAAAGGAACACAGTACTTCAGGCATTATCTAAAGAGAGTTTAATACACTAAAGCTATCACCTCCCTGTTTCTGGACACTACTTTTCTACTTTAATTTTCAACCATGGCAGTGCTGGTTCGTAGTAGACATACAGTCAAGAAAAACTTCAAGGATTCTCTGTTTATGGAAAAGTATACACAATTGAATTTTGAAGTCAAATACAGGTCTAAACATACATCCTAGTTTTGTTCCTTCTTCACTTCTATTTATCTTCAATGTTCATTCATTCATTCTGCACAGCTTTATTGAATCCATATTATATGACATGCAAAGATGAACAAGAAAGATAATGACCCTGACTCTTGTAGCTTACAGTCACTTGGAGGAAATGGATGTAAAACTAAACAAGAGAACAAAATAATTATCACTTGTGTTAGTGTAATGAGGGGGATAGGGTGCTGAGGTAGAGAATAACAGGCAAGAGGAGGTGGAAGGTAGACAGCTTCTACTATAAATTAAGAGTTTAAGAAAGACAACATAATAAAACTCACATTTAATCTGAAACCTTCATGCTAAGTTGCAAGAGGCAATGAAGGGAAGATCTGGGGAAATCATAGTGTAGGCCAAGAAAACAGAGCTCAGTGTGTTTGTGAAAAGGACTGAAGGCCAGAACTGTAAGGGTAACATGGGTGTCACTAGCAAGAAATAAGGGAGGAAAGTTAGACTGGATCAGATCATACAGGTTGTCATAAAAAATTTGGAATTTTTTTCTGTGTGCTATAAAAAAAAAAGTCACTGGAGGATTTTTAATAGAAGAATGATATGGCCCAAAATATAAATTTTATAAAGATCACTACACTTCATGTATGCATAATAGACTGGATGTTTATAAGAAGAGCTATGAAAACACATCCATAAAAATATTGAACAAGGGGCCGGCCGAGTGGCTCAGTTGGTTAAGAGCTCGCTCAAGAGTGTGAGCTCTGAGCAACAGCAGTTCGATTCCTGGCTCAAGCTGAGCTGCCGCTGAGGCTGCCAACAGGTGGCAGGATTGCTCATCTAAAAGAAAATATTATATATATATATTGAGCAAGGTCATGCTTGGAACACAATACTTGAGATGGCCCCTTAGATCATGATGTGCCCCTTCATCACCACTCTTTGATTATGGTTATTAAGCCTGTGGTCTCAAAAGCATGATGCACACATTTCTTGAGTATGCAAATTATTCTTTGAGATAAGAGAACAATGTGGAATTTATGTATCTCTCTTTCGTTAAATTATCCTGAGATAGTTCATGCTTATTTCATATATATTACAATATCACTTACCATATGTATGTCAATATTATATACATATAATAATGGAAGTGCTTAAAAACTTATACTAACATAAATCACAATCTCCAAATATGGAGACTACAGTTTCAAACAGTTGATATTACACTTAAGCTATTATCCTATGTGTAAATCTCTATTTGGTCCATTAGTCTACATCATCCAATTTTGCTTGAATTTCACTCTCTCAAACAATATGGCTATATATAGACTTAGAAAATATCATATATTACTCTTAATAATAGTAATTTTAGGTTCTGCTTTTTATTTTGTATTATAAACACTTTAAAATAAGGAAGAAATGATTATAGAAGGCTATCATTGCCTAAAAGTGAATGGACATATAGTTCTCCTTAAGATTAGAGAGCAAGAAAGAAGAGAACCATTGGACAATTGGAGAATTTTAAACAACATCAGCCAAAATTAAAAACACAATACCACTTACAATTACTCCAATAAAAGTAAGCTACTTAGGTATAAACCTAACAAAATATGTACAGGAGCTCTACGTTTCAAGTTACAGAACCCTGATAAAAGGAGAATCTAAGTTCATAAATGGGCATACTCAACATAGTAAAGATGTCAGTTCTCCCTAAATTGATCTGTAGGCTTAACGCAGGTCTTATGAAAATTTCAGAGAGTATACATAGGAAAGATTATTCTAAAATTCTATGAAAAGGCACAAGCCCTGGAATATCTAAAACAATCTGGAATAAAAAAGAAAAAGTGAGAGAAAACACTCTACTGGACCTTAAGGCCTACTAGATAGCTGTAATAATGAAGACTATGTGATATTGACAGAGAAGTATACACATAGATCAGTGGAATAGAACAGAGACTCTAGAAATAAATAAACTTAGACAAATATGTCAAGCTAGATTTTACAAAGTTGCAAACACAATCTGATGGAGCAAAATTAGCCTTCCCAACAAATAGGACTAAAAATATTGGATATCATAGTTAACAAAATGAACTTCAATATAAATATCAGACCTTATATAAAATTTAAGTCATAATAAATCATAGATTTAAAACATTTATAAAAAGCTAAGAAAAATAAAAAGATACTTTCAGGAAAAGAACATAGGTGAAAATCTTCAGTGTCTAGGCTAAGCAAAGAATTTGTTTATAACTGATATTAAATGCACTATCCATAAGATAAAAAAATGATAAATAGGATATCATAAATTTTTAAAATTTTTGTTCTGTGAAAACCCACGTGAAAAGGATGAAAAGACAGACTACAGAATGGAAGAAAATATTTTCAAACCACATATCTGACAAAGGACTAGTATCTAGAATATACAACAGACAAACAAACCACTTCTTAAAGCTCAAAAATTAAAATAAAATCAGTTAGAAAATAGGAAAAATAAATATGGAGAAATATTTCACTACTAACATAAATAGCAAATTAAGCACATAAGGCTTTTTTCAACATCATTAGCCATAAGCATAATGCAATTTAAAACCATGAGATAATACTACTCACCTATCTGATTGGCTAGTGCCAAAAAAAAAAATAATGAAGATATATGCTGGTGAGAATTTGTAGAAGCTGGATCACACATACATTTATGGTGATTATGTAAAACGGCACCGACATTCTCAAAAGTAGTTTAGCAGTTTCTTATAAAATTAAACATACAAGAGAGATCCAAGATGGTGGAGTGGATAAACTCTGTGCCTGCTTCCTGCCATGAACACTTTAAAATTACAACTAAATTAAAGATCAGCCTGGAGGATCATCTGGAGTCCGGCTGAACAGAAGTTTCATAACAAAGGACATAAAGAAGACAGGTCGAGACTGGTAGGAGGGGTAGAGATGTGAAACAAGCTGGTCGCCAACCTCCATGTGGTGGTTGTGAACCAGAAGGGCTATCTCGGCCACAGAGGTTTCCCACAGAGGAGCGAGAACCCCAGCCACACACCAGGCTCCTCATCCCAAACTACTGGTGCTGGGAAGAGGAGCCCCCACAACATTTGGCTGTAAAAAACAGTGGGGATTCTGACCATCTGGGTAAGACGGAAGGCTACAAGAAACCCAGACATCCTATTAAACGGCCGGCACACAGACTCTCAGGCACTCACCTTGGGCTCCGGCAGAGAGACAGTAACTCAGAGGGTTTCAGGGGCATATGGAGGGCAGACTGATGAGTGTGGCTTTAGTTGGAAGACTGGAGGACAGTCACCATTTTCCCTGTGAGGGGTCCTTTTTTTCCATGCAGCCAGCAGGAAGCCACCATCTTTAATATGTTGAGTCCTCCCCCACAGGCCAAATCTGAATCTGATTGGCCTGGTGAGCTCCAATGCTCCACCCTGCTGACTTACTGAAACCCCGCCCCACCCTACTCACCTAACACCAGAGGCACTTTCTTGAGAGAAGCCAGACCCTGCCCACATTGCACTCTTCCTTGAAAAACTATCTGAGTCCACAGGACCCAGGAGGGCAGTAGCCAGCCTTGGTGCTCTGAGACATTTGCAAAGTCGCTCCAGGCTCAGCACCGGCACTAAACCAGAGTCTAAATTAAGCTGTTGACCACAATTCTTCCCACTTCAGTGACTCCTTGAGACCCTGCCTCACCAAGCTCCTGTACCATATAAGGCTTTATCAGGGGCTGAACCTTAAGGGAACTGGCAGGTGAAAGCAGGCCTTGGGGTGTCCTGGCCTTTTGCAGACCTACCCCAGGCCTGGTACTGCTGGCAGCTATCCTTGGTTCATAGTGTGGCCTCTCCCACATGCCTCCAGGGTTATCACAAGCAGCAAACAAACTTGAATAACTTTCTAGCTCCTACTAGTAGTCCCTGGCTGGTCACAGGCAGTGGGTGACCTGGACCTGCACCAGAGTGCCTCACAACAGGCCCCAGAAACAACATACTTGGAGGTTGACTCAGACCAGAGCAGAGCACGATCCAATTAGCCCCACAAGTGGTACACTGAAAAGGCAGTCTCAACAGGCACCAGAGCCCACTGGGGTAAATCCTTCTCAGTAGGGGTAAGCTCCCCTCACAGCAGCCTGTAAGCTTTGGACATGGTCAAACCCCACAGCTAATCAGTCTAAGGGTCAATCCCACTCACTGAAGTGCCAATAGCAATCAAGACTCAACTATAACTGGAGTGCACACACAGCCCACACAAGGGACACCCCTGGAGCAGGTGACTAGGTAAACTGTGCTAGGGCCCCACAGGGCACCTACTACATAAGGTCACCTGGCCAAAACTGGAAGACATAGCAGATGTACCTAATAAAACAAACAGAGAGGCACCCAAGTGAGAAAACAAAGAAATGCATCCCAAATGAATTAACAGGAATAAACTCCAGAGACAGAACTAAACAAAATGAAGGCAAGCAACCTACCAGATATAGAGTTCAAAACAGTGGTTATAAGGGTGCTCAAGGAACTTAGTGAGAACTTCAACAGAGATAGCAAGCATAAAAGAGGACATAGAAACTATAAAAAAGAACCAGTCAGAAGTGAACAGTACAATAACTAAAATGAAGACTGTGCTAGAAGGAATCACCAGCAGACTAGATGAAGATGAAGCAGAGAATCTAATCAGCAATTCAGAAGACAAGAGAGCAGAAAATACCCAATCAGAACAGCAAAAAGAAAAAAAAAATGAAGATAGTTTCCTACTAGGGATCTTATTTGTTGTTGTAACTGAAAAATTTAAAAAGTGGGGAAAAGGTGAAGGGGAATAAGAGGTTCAAATTTCCAGCTATAAAACAAGTTGTGGGGATGTAATGTACAGCATAGGAAATATAGTCAATAATATTGTAACAGCACGGTACAGTGTCAGATAGTTGCTGAACTTATCATGGTAATCACTTATTTAGGTATATAAGTGTTGAACAACCATGGTGTACACATGAAACTAATATTGTATATTGGCTATATTTTAATAAAAATCTTAAAATAAATAAAAAATTAAATTAAATTTTTAAAAAATCGAAACCTGCAACTACCTACCATATTACTCAGCAATTGAACTCTTGGGTATTTATCCCAAAAGAATGAAAACTTATGTTCACACAAAAATGTATACAAAAATATTTATAGTAGTTTATTCATAAAAGCCAAAAAATAGAAAAACCCAGACATCCTTCAATGGGCGAATGGTTAAACAAACTGTGGTGCATCCATACAATGGAATACTACTGAGCAACAAAAATGAAAAAAAAAATTGATGCACACAACTTAAATGAATTTCTATGAATTTCACTGAGTTAGAAATCCAATCTCCAAATGTTTATATACTGCATGATTTCATTTATATAAAATCCTTGAAATGACAAAATTATAGAAATGTGCACAGTATGGGAAAGGGAGTGTGTTTGTGGCTATAAAAGGGCAATGAGAGGGATTGCTTTGATGGTGGAACTATTCTGTATGTTGACTATATTAATATTGATACACTGGTTATCATATGATACTACTATAGTTTTGTATGAGATTACTATTGAGGGAAACTAATAAAAGGTACATGAGATCTCTATTATTTCTTACAAATATATGCAAATCTATAATTTTCTCAAAGCAAAAAGTTTAATAAAACATATGTCATGTGAATGTAGGATATAATTAATGTACAATTAACATTATCTTTAGAAGATGTAGCCTTCACCCTAATGTTTAGAAGAGATCATTTATGTAGGAATTTCTGAAGAGTTACAAATCAAAATGAGATGTCAATTTATGCATATGTGTGTATGCGTATCTATTTATCTATTTATTTTTATCAATCTAGATGCTGGGCATTGCTAAATCCCATTCTCTTGCCTTCCATAAGATACATTTAAGCTTATTTGCCCATGTGCAAAATATGACAGATGAAGAATATTCTGTTTAGAATTTCATCAAAATTTATTCCAATAGTTTTAACATCAAGAAAGGGCATGATGCTAATTCTTTTAATCCAGAATTACAAGTTAAATATTTGAAATTTGTGAAATATTTGTATTAAACACAATAAAAATACTTCAATATAAAGTTAAAATAAGTAGCACTGTTGCCTGTGTGTATTTTCTCCTACATGTAATTTTAAAATTAATAGACTCTTCCTGCCCAAAATGTATACTAATGAAAATTCATGGAAATGTGGTAATCTCAATGAATTCAGAAGCAGAAAGGAGGCTGGCAGGAGGAAGGCTTAAGCATTGGTCATGTTTACACTTCAAGCCACATATACAAATGATTTCAGAACTGTTGCTTAGCACCATAACTACAATGACATAATAACATACATAGGTGAACATGATTGGAAAGAAATTCTTACCTTGTGATTAGTGCCTATGTTAGGAGGAAGATGAACACATATATGGCACTCATTTCTGCCTCATATCAGACATTATAAATCAATTACAGATACTGGGGCCAGACATCACTAAAGAATCTTTCTCAATTCTCTGCCTTGGAGTCATTACAAATCTGACAAATTTAGCAGTCAATTTAAAATATGTTTTCATTCATTTGTGAGAAATTGCATTATAAATTATTTTGTTTATTTTCGAATTTTTATGTCATATTTTTATATATGATGTGATTATATATTAAATAAATAAATAAATTTTAAGGTAGCATCAGAACTATCCGAAGGAAATAAATTCCTTATCCCAAGAAGACTTGCCTAATGGGAAATTTGTATTATCAAAATTAAGAGAATTAAATGCTTAAGTTTTTCCATAGAGAATAATTTCAAACATGGGAAGGTGCCAGAATTGTGGCATAAAATAAAATCATTGCACACAAAGATTTACATACTGAAAGAACAATGGAGGTCAAGTGGTTTTTAAGTGTAAATTTTTACTCTACAAAAAGTAAATATCAATCCAGTCTGTTCAAATGAGATTAAAATTTCAATTTAGCTATTACTGACTACATTCCAAAAGTGGAGCTATGGTCTAAAGACCACAATATGAGCAAGCTGTACACACAACCTTTCCTTCATGTGGTTTACAGCCAATCAAGGCAAAACATGTATAATTATTAGCGATATCAAGTGGTGAATGTCCTAATAAAGAAATATATACAGCGTGCCTTGGGAACACAAAAGAAGGACAGTTAATTCTGTCTGGAGAAATCAAGGAAAGCTGAATGAAAAAAGGTAACACTGAATTAGCTGGTTCTTAAACAAAATGAAGTTCTTCAAGTATACAAATGAGGATATCCTACAGAGAAATAGTTCATAAAGTAAAAGTATTGTGTGTTGAATTGTTTTATCTACCTCTCCTCCCTGCCCTACCTTTTGACCCAGACAGAACCTGATACCTGGGTCAGCAGCCTTGAAATGAAGTCTGGTGCACTACTTGGTGGAGAAATAGCAGATTGCAATTTCTTCCACTGCACGTGCCAGCCATTGTTCTTGTGTTGTAGAGGCTGAGAAAAGACTTAAGATTAAATTAAGCTAATTTAAAAAAAAAATTTTTTTAGAACTGTAACTTTTCAACTAGTGAATTGAAACTGAATATTGAAATTGAGGAAATAATAGATAACTTCTTGTTTTTTTTTTAACAGGAAGTCATGGGCTTGCTGGAAGTTTCATCAAGGATCAAGGTAAGAATTATCCTGCAAAGGACTAAAAGGGGGTGTGGGACAACTAAATAAAGCTGATTTTATGATTACTCTCATTAAATTTTGGTTTGTTCTATATGCTAATAACCCGATCCCTTGCTGGTGAGGCTATATACGACAATGCACAAAATCGGTTTCTCCTAATATAGACCTTCAAATTAGTATGTATCTATGGAAAGTTACTAGGAATAAATCACATGTCTATATGCTTTAATTTTATGACCGCACTTCTTCCTTATTAAGTACAAGGACAAACAGGTGCTGAGTAAGCAGTGGGTCCTGGATTTTAACCCACATAGTTTGAATCAAGCACCCATGCTTGAAATATGTAAACTACGTTTCTTCTAAATTTTCAAATTCAAAGTAAGTTGTACATTTCAAACCTGAAACACCTTATCTAAAATATTATTAGGCTTCCTACCTGACCATGTATTTGTTATGGTAATAAAAAATACATATTGCCAGTATACATTCATGTAGAAAAAGCAATTCAGTTCAATGAGGCCACATAAAAGACATAAGCTATCAGACAACTAAACAAGAATAACAAGTACTATTTTGGTTGGGGCTTTGTGGAAAATAGTGTTAATATCTCACATTAATCAACTTTTAGACTTGTGGACATAAGAGTACCTTTTCTTGATGAATACAAGAAAAGCCTTCAGGAATAAATAACAGGTTTCTAGGCATTCAAGGTGGTTCACTAACACCAGCTTTTGAAGCTTTTAATGACATGCAGGTGAAAATCATTAAATGATACCTGAAACAGTATCATTAGAGCCCTGGACACACTCATGTCTTGGACTCATAGTTCGGACATATAAAAGTCTGTTATTTATCTCCTGACTTATTTAATCTGCCTGGAAAACTAATAGTTAAATAATGTATTTCACAACTAAATTCTTTTTTTTCCCCATTAAAGACTTTTAATGTGAAATTACAAACAGAAAAAAAGCAAAAAAAAATTGCTCAAAAGGTTACAGAAATTGATGCATGCAAAAATGTCCATCTAAAAATGACACAACCTCAAAAAGTTTCTTTTTTTTTTTTTAACAAGTATGTTCCAAAAGAATATGGCCACATTTCAGGGAGACATTTCTTCTCCCAACACCATGACAAGTGTTGATATCACTAAAAGGATTCTGAAAATGAATTCAAAGCAACATCATTTTTTTTTAAATGTTGGAGAAAATAAAATGACTTTGGTGTATATGTCTTGTAAAGACCTTAGTTTTTATAGACTCTGAACTCAGTTCTCTTAATGCTCAGAAGAACTATTTGGACAGTTACGTGGATCTTTCTCAGAAGCTTTTTTTCCAAGCAGTCACATTCACTCACAGATGCATGTAGACAGGCACACACACAAACTTTCAGTTTTTTAAAGTGAGCAAGTCATTTTATTCACAATCTCACACGTCTTCTTTGCCTTACAGTATATTTTGATCCCTGCCAAATAATACAAAAATAATTGTTTGTAGCGAATGCTCAAATAAGGAGAGTTAGAATTTTCTGCAGGTACTCTCCAAGCTCAGGGTGATTTTTCCAAATGGTCTGTAAATTAGGCACTGGCATTTCACTTCCCTTCTGCTAATCACGTCAAGCTACCTAATTCCTAACTGTAAAATCAAATGTCTTACTGACTCTCCTAGCTGAATCTTTTCGAATAGCCTCTACTATTAAGGATTCAATAGCTGTGCTTTAAATGAACCCGTTTCACTGGCAGGTGCCTGCTGGTTTTTAGGTTTTAAAACGGTACCATTACTATCATTTATAAGGATAACATCACAATTAAGAATGTATGAATAATTTAAAATTGAGGAGCATTCAGTTTCACCGTCTGTCTGGCACAAAGGTTTGAAAGTGCAAGGTCTTTATTTTATTACAAAATACTGGCTGTCTGGGTAAAAGGAGATGAAAAGTTACTAATTTCAGGCTTTACTTCAAACCCTTTAATCTTGCAAATAAGTGCCTTCAGTGAGGACTTTGTTATCTTCTAAGGCCCACCCAGAGTCATTCATGATCTTATTGTCTTTTCCCAAGGTCCTTACCGTATCCCAGGTGAGCCAAACAAGACAAAAGGGAATCCACTGGATGAAGTGATTATTTAACAGAGCTTTTCTTTTCAAATTCTAACTTAATGCTATTTGCAAAGATCAGGAAACAAAATCATTTCATTGCCATAAATAATGTTATATAATTAAAATCCCTTTCTCTGGTTGGGAACAGTGTGATAAACTGTTTGCAAATTGGTAATTCTATTTATTAAAAACAGAGGCATTAATTTTGACACATTGAATTATAACACAGACAAACAGATCTTGTGTTTTTAATTAAATGCTCTATTTGATGAGCTTTCTTCGTCTAAGATGCAATACCAGATCCTACAGTTCGTATGGTATAGAACAGGGGATGATGTTAGCAGGGAATACAGAGGCTCCGGAGGAAATGCTCTGTTTTGTTTGGATTCAAAAGGCTCAGAGCAAAACTCCTGAGCGTCTCCCTGAAACGCCCGCTCTTTGTGTCAGGCCTGGCACCACCATTAGCTGGTTTGTTAAGGCCTCTCCGAGCTCCCTTCTGCTTCCCAAGCTCCAGCCAGTCTTCCAGTCCGATAATGCAATGCTGATTTTCTAATGATGAAGCCGGGATGAATATTTTTTAAATAAATAAATAAATAACCCCCAAACTGCTTTGAGCTTTTTTTCCTTTCACATTAAGCTACATTTAATATTCATTTCACATTTTTTTCTATTAATTAAAAGTAAACCGTGTATTGTATGGTACATTATCCCTCTAACAGCCCCATGTGGAGATCATGAAGTGGAAGACTAATGGTGTAGACTTTAGCATTTAGTTTTAACCAGAATAATTTACATATCTGTGAGAAGAGTCCAAGGCATGTGTAAATAAGCAGAACTCGGAGATATCAAGACCCTTGCTCAGTTTACTATGGACTGCCGAGCTATGGGCTGTGTATTTATTCCATCAGTCAGGTAATTTAATGAGACTTACACAGCATCTATTTCTGCAGAAGAGACAAAAGTTATTATTAAGGAGAGGCATGTGGCAGTAAGAAAAATGTGTTTGCTTGTTTTATTTTATTCTATTACCCCAAGTAGCAAAGGTGATCCTATTCAATGTTCATTAAAGTTTACCTTTATAATTTATCAAAGGGGACCCACATCAACAGTTTTATGCTGAGATTTCAAAATTGGAAACATTAAAATTTGATCCAAAATGCCAGATATTTAGGGAGTATGTTTTTATTAGAAAAATAACTACATAGCTTTAATCTACAGATTTTTATTAATGCACTACTCTATTAAGTGAACAGGAGAAAGTACATTAAAAAAAAGTCATCAACTCTGAAAGGGCATGTTAACTTCAAATTATCAGACTTTGGACCAGTTCTAATGGAGAAAAGATATTTCTTAAAGAAGTGGTAAGTTTAAATAAATGATCACACAAGCATACTTTCCAGTGAACTTGTCTCAGAAGAGTTACACTGTATTATGAATAATTTTAGGCAGTTACTAGAAGACTAAGATTATCTTAAGAAAACACACTTTCTATTTCTTTGATAAAATGTAAATCGAATTATCAGTATTTAACATTCAAGCTGGTTTAAGTAATAGGCTCTTAAAATATGCTTTGTATGAAATAGTTTTCTCTGTTAGGAAATCATTGTAAAGTGTACAAAATTCAATGAGGACTTTGACTATGCAATGCCAAATATAATGGAGAAAAGTGAAAACTCAATTACTGAAGGTGCTTCCAAATAGTCATAATTTTTTGGCATCGAGGTGGCCAAACAGGAAATGAAGAACAGAAGCAAGTCTCAACCTAATGATAATTCTTTTTTAGTAATATATTCAGATCTCTGATGCCAAGGTTGATTATATATTGGGTTGTCAGAAAAGTCATGACGTATTTTTTTCTACGTTTTTCATTGCAAACATGCGTCATGACTTTCCCGACAACCCAATAATTTGAATTACATAGATATTTATCCTAAAACTTCATTCCAAACTTTATGCCAAAATTGAAATTAATATTAAAATATTTAGAATTGACTGCATTGATGCTGTTTCTTTAAAGAACATCATAATCTTTTGTAACCCAAACCAACAGGACGAGAGCACAAATGTTCAGACACTGCATTTTTACATGGCCTCTTGAGTGTTCACACTCCTACAAAGGCTGTCAGACCTGCTAAATGGCATAGCCAAATTTCTCTTGAATCTTTTTATGATACAATGATGCATAAGTGTAAGTCAATGTAGCATTTGACTCTTCAAATACCACACCAAAAAGTCCTTTTAAATATGCAACTCAATCCATAGGACGAATTTGAGCCAATTCCAAAAAAAATATCTGTAACTTCACATGCACTTTGCATATTATAACCTAATGTTAAACTTATACACAATTCTTCTTGCAGCAAAAACTCCTTACAAATTCTTTTTCTTGGTTTAGAATGGATCTACCACATTCAAATTATAAACTTCCCACATTCAAATTATGAACTTACCCTTGATTAAATTAAAATATGTCTAGAAAAAGCATATTCTAAGAAACGCCAATAACAAGTTTCCTCTGTTTTCATTCCAAAATAATTATTTCAAAGAATATGGGAGATAATTTCTTTGAGAAATACATATAATGAAAAATGAATCTGACAACATAAGACTGATTCTTAGAAAAATAAAGTTCTTTGTTTTTATAAAGTTCTTGTACTATATTTTAATTTTTTTATTGTCTCCAATAGATTCTGAGTTTCTAAGGCACAGATCATAGTTTAGCCATCTCTCTCCTCAGTGCCATTTATATTGCCTGTGCATAAAGCATGCTTTTGAAAAATAGCTGTGTTGAATGTTAAGTGAACTTTTCCAAAAGGTCCTACAAGGATTTCAAATAGACTAGCTGCAACTTGGATTCTGAGACTAAATAAAAGGCAAATTGCTTTGAGTAGAAAAAATTATACATAAATAATTGAAAACATACATGTATTTTTTAAATGTGGATAGTCATTTTTTCTGAGAGATGATTAGTTTTGTCTTCAAATATTGGTGGTCATGTTAGATATGTCACACCTTTGTAAACTTAAAACAAGAATTGATTCCTTTTTTTTTCTTTTATTTCTACTTAGGAGTCATAAGATATTTCAGATTGTTTGACTATGCCTGTCCATTTTATGTTTTTAAGACGTAATTTAGCATTTAAAAATAATGCACTTTCCTTCCTCTTCCAGTAAAGTGTGACAATATAGTAATATGTGTCAATTAAAAGATTGACACATATTACTGCATCATTAGTTGACAAAGATTTAATGAGGTTTCCAAACAAAGTGAACCTTGAAGGATTTGCTTTTTGTTGTTGTTGTTGTTGTTATTGTAGAGTCTTTTCTATATTTCTGTCATTACACTTATTTGGACAGAGATTAAAGTAGATCTACTTTCTATTAAATGCGCAGCTAACCATCAATGGTTCTGAATTCTTGGTGCTTTTTTTAGAATACACATCACATGGATGTGTCCTTTTATTGTTTTTTATTTTAAAATTCTGTCATGGGTTCTGGGTATTTATATGTGACATTCATTCAAATAATTCTGATTCTCCCTCATGCTTAAGAACCAGTGTTGAATTCCATGAAATCAAGTCTCCACAGTCATATCAGATGTACACTTCCATTTTGTTTTCAACTCAATGATAGTATAATAGTATAGTATAATATTAGTATACTAATATTATATGATTAAGCCCCTAAAATGTGGAACAAGACTATATTAATTTTCTGATCTTTTAGGATTAAACTGTTATAGTGAGGCAATGTATTGGAAAGTCCTGAATATTTAGAAATTGTTCAGTTGAGGTACTATGGTTTTTAATAATGATCTTTCACTTTTATATTTTGCTTCTTGATATTTGAAGGTATACACAAATATATTGAAAATATTAAATCATAACAATTTTTAAAATGGCTCCAAACATGTAAATATATTGGTAATGATAAAATTATTGAAATTTAAAGAGGGAAACAGCCCTTTTCTGTAACATGAAGAATTTTCTAATGGAATCCTATGATTGTATAGATAATGCTAGCTTGAGACAATAGGAATTGGAATGCTCTGACATAGAGGCTCATTCCTTATGTATTAATAACAGCCTTCTGAGCGCACATATTCACTTTCAGATTTTTAAGCAATTAGTTTGCAGATGTCACTAAATAAATGGCATTCATTCCTTAAGCAGGAACCATACCTGTTAACCATCTCAGCCTATTCTAGCTTTAAAGCTGGGCTTGATGTGCACAGCATGCTCAAAAACTGTACTCACAGTTCAAATGAGCTGGATTACAGACCATGACCACTGAGACCCTCACATGACAAAGCCTTTGTGTAATTAATATGCAGGGTAAAATGCTCCCTGGACTGCTGCTAAAGCGATTTAAATCATGCACATAAAAAATGTAATCACAAATTTAGCATGGTGGACAGAGTAGTCACACTGGGCTTGATTGCATAGAAGGTTCCAAGTGTGTTTTAAATGTCCTTTAAGATTGAGATTAGGACTTGTACTTACAAGATGCATATTAATCTAAAACTCAACATTTTTCAGTGTGGGATCACAGTAGGAGAACATTGTGGGCAATAGAGGTTCATTCTAATCCCAGTAGGTAATTACACTTTGAAATAATATTCTTTAATTAAATCTTGTTTGCAGTTGATTGATTTAAACACTAAATCTTAAAACCTAAATTTGAGTTTTTATCAATTTTTGATGCTTATTGCACACAACTTGGGATTTAATTGATGTTTCTGAAGTTTTAAAGCCCTTGTCCACCGTGTCCTGGTTGAATTTAGTGTAATTATCAAAATCATTCTCTAATATTCTTGAAAACTTCCTCTGGAAGCTTAATAAGTTTGAGCACTTTTACAGTTTTAATGTATACCTAAAAGGTTTTTAATATGTCACAGTGCTAATATTTACATGGGAGACTCTTCCATCATACCTTTAGTAGACACATATTCTAATCCCTTCTCTGAAATACTAACAGAGAGTAGTCCCCCACTGCCCCAAATATTTACCACTTGCAATATTACAGCATCAAAACTGGGCTATATAGCATAATAGTGGACAAGGTACAAAGAAAAAACTGATACTAAATTCCAGAGTTATTTGCATCTTTTAAATTGAAGTAATTTGAAATTAAACAACAGTAACAAACACACTTCTTCCATGTATTCACTAAGGGAGGCTGTCTAACAATATTTATGTCACCTTTTATGCTTATAACTTCTTTCTCACCATTTGGCAAAGCTTACCAAACATGATTAAAAGACTCACTGTGGACATTTTAAGATGTATTCCTTTTATATTCAATAATCCATATGCCACCAAATTTGTGTAATAACTGCTAACAGCAATGTTTTAAATATCATTGTGAAGGAAGACTGTCCTGGCAGATAACATTAATATCTAATAGAATTTTAGTCTTGTAGATTTTGGAACTCTTACAATTCCTCACTCTTCTTACATAAGTGCTTTTGCTGAAAGGAAGTTGTGAAAAACGTCGTGTCTTATGACCCACAAAAAGGAACTTTGAAATATGTCCTAATTTGGCACATAATATTATGTGTCAGGGATGATCAAAGATCTTCATAATTTGTTGCAAATTTGCAAATTGCAATGAGACCATTTTATTAGGCATCCATATAACCAACTAGTTGTATAGTTTACTGATTTATTTCCGGAAACACAAAATTAGGTCTGGTGGCCTAAGCATTATGATTTAAAGATGCTGTTCACCAGTGTTTATATTTAAATTCATACAAACAAGGATTGGCTTGGTTTCAGCTTCAGCGATGCCATATAGCAGCATCTTGTAGATGTAGCCCAGTAAATTACATTCATGATGCCATATTTAATAACTGAAAATTCACATTTTACAACAATTGCATTTGTCACTGCTGAAAAACAAACTAGTATGTGGAATGTTTTATTACAATGACTACATTCTTGTGAGAAATGATTAAGTCACTATAAGAGAAAAGTAAGGCCAAAAGACCTCATTCACCATAACGCAAATATTAATCACACATAAATAATACAGGTGTCTTGCAGTAAGCCACATTCCCCTAAAATATAGATTACACATCCTAGGGGCAAATAGTAGCACAACAGACTTGAAATAAATCCCTCAAGCCATGGTGGCCAAAAGGAAATCATTTATGTTTTGACAGTTTAATATACTTTTTGGTTATGCATAACAGATGAAAATATTTACACCAATATAAGAGAGTGAAAGAAAAATTAAATCTGACTAATCGACCTGTTCAAAGTATGATTTTTAATTTCAAGGAATTTTTCTATAACTACTCCAAATAATAAATATGCTTCCTACAATTCAACCGTATCCATTCATTTTTAATTATTTCACAGCAGCTAAAAAATAAACCAGTTTCTCAACTCAAGGAGAACTTTCCTGGGTGTGCATACATACTCCACCTGCAGAGAAAGAGGTCTGACTGCCAACCCAGAACACAACAGAGTGAGGTGACCATCATGAGGACAGATGCACAGGAAGTGGAACTGGGAATGCTACCAGGGAGAGAATCAGGGCTTTAGGAGCTTACTGACAGAAAGACCTATTGGACATGACTTTCACTTTCAAAGTGATTGAATTTTTTTAACATGTGTATGTTACTTCTTCTAAACTAATCTTTAAAACGTATGTCAACAAAATAGGAATTGTGGCCTTAGAAACATGTCTATTCCTGATTTTCAGCAAACATTTATTAAACACTTCCAGTACTCGAAACATTAGGTTAGGCACTAAAGAGGGAGTGGGAAATTGGCAATCAGCCTCCTCCTTGATCTTGGTGTTTAAAATTCACTGAGAAATTAATCTGGTAAATCAAGTATCAGGACAGAACATATACAATCAAATGTGACATTATATGGTTCATATGAAAGCATTTCAGGACAAAACTCAGGGTATTCAGGAAGACAGGGATACAAGGAGGAGGTCAGTATGAGTAGATAGCCTTTGATAGGAACACAGACACTCCAATAACATATGGAGTTCCCAGACTGAATTACCAAATTCTGAGATTGACAAACGTATCTGTAAGGTACATTCAAAGAAATGATTCATAACATCCATTTTAAGAAATTCTATGTTAAAGGTTTTAGATAGAACACATTTATACCAATAAATAAGATAAGGAGAACTTCTGCTCAATTATCACTATTCAGATGACTGGTATCCTTGGAAACTTACACGTTAAGAGATTCCAAACTTCCTTGTAGGAGATTGTCAAGGAAAAGCAGGTTCTACTTTCCTTCTTGATTTGCTTTTAAGTCCTTATTTCTGTTGTTCTGCTTTGACTGGTTAGAAATTCTTTTCTTCAATTAAAGTCATTTTCTTTTGCTAGTATCTACACTACAAGAAGTCATCTATAGTTTGACCACAAAAATAACAAACCAGTCAGCATGACAGCCTCTACTGCCCCACCTGTTACTAGGAATAAAGTGTCCTACTACCTGTCAACGCCAAAGCCCTACACTTATGCCCTGAATCCTCCCTTCTTCCCACCAATTACATTGATGAGAATTTTGCTCCTTAATTATCCCCTATGCCTCCTATATCACCAGTATCTCCATCCCTATAATATCATTTCTATCAACATAAAAGCATGATCTAAAATCTCCTATTTTAAAAAAAGAAGAGAAAAGAAGGGAGGAAGTAATAGAGGAAAACACTTCTCCCTCTAGTCCACTTCCCTTTACACCACTTTCTCCTTCACACAAACAATTCTTGATATGAAGGTCTATATTCACCTTCTCTAAATTATCTCATGTCACTCTCACCTCAACCTAATACAATCATACCATTCTCATAGCATCACTAAGACTTCTCTTATCATAACCACATTTTCAAACCCAGTGATCCAGTCCCTATTCTTACCTAATTTAAACACCAGCATCTGACACAGCCACCTTCTCCACCTTTCAAAAGACATTATCTTTCCTTGGCCTCAGTATTTCTACATTCTTGTTTTCTTTGTTTGTTTGTTTGTTTTTCTGCTCCACAGATGGCCATTTATGGTACAGTAGTCCCCTCTTGTTCCTGAGGGATACATTCCAAGACCCCTGGTGGATACCTGAAATCACAGATAGTACTGAACTCTATGTATGTTTTTTCTATACATATAGAACTATGATAAAGTTTAATTTATAAATTAGGCACAGTAAGAGAGTAACAATGACAACTAATAATAAAATAGAGCAATTGCAATAATGGTACTGTAATAAAAGTTATGTGAATGTGGTCTCTCCTCAGTAATAGGTTTTTCAGTACAAACATATTCCTGAATCTGTGTAACCATCCCTTACTTCAAGTAAATGAGTTGATGTCACACTTTTCAGGGACCCTATTGCTGAAGTCTTCAAATAGGCTCCATGCTTTCTAGCACAACACATTGCCTCCAATAAGAACACGTGTTCTGTTCATGTCTTTTACCTTCAAATTTAATGCAGTCAAGATAACCACAATCTACCTAGCTTTTCAAACCAAAATGTAGGGTCATGTCCTTCTCTTGTTTAAATGCCTTCAATAAATTCCATCATGATAAGAACGCTTTAAGTGTTCTTTACCTGCATTTGTTTCCAGTGTTCCACACATTCCGGCCCTCTTCTTTCATCCTCTCCTTCTCCAGCCATACTGGCCATTTTCAATTTTTGAACATTGTATCTTAAATTAAATGCTGGACTAGCCAATCTAATGCAGCCATAATGTTCTCTATCCCATCCTTATTTATAACCCCTATGTTGAAATTATTACCATCTGATATTTATCTTGCTGGTGTGTTTGTTTTCTATCACCAGAATGCTAACTCTAAGAGAGTAGAAACCTCACCTATCTGTTCTCTGCTGCATTTCCATAGCCTAGAACAGTCTGGTACATAGTAGATATTCCAACAACTTTCATAAAATCGTGGTGAAAATTCAAGGGTAACAGCAACACACTTGAATAATGTGTGACCCGATGTATTTTAACTCTTGTTGTTTTAAATTCTTTTTTCACTGGTATCATTATTTGTATTAATAGTATTATAAGCAGTTATAGGTAAAAATAATATCTATGACATGTAGCTCTATTAGGAAAACTGTAGCTTCCACTAAAATGTTGACATAACAGGGACATATGGTTAGCCTTATTCCTGACGTGTGATGCTAGCCTTCATGAACTACTCACAAAGATTTGGGTGTAGGAAGGAGGAGCATTAATTTACATAACTCAGCAATGAACAAAGGAGTATTGTGTCACAGCCAGTTAGGATTGGTCCTAAATAAAATGGAGACCAGCCGAGGGAAGCTGCAGACCCATCTAGTATATTTTCAGAGCTGGACTACAATCGTGTATCCCTCTCTATCTCTGTGCATCCATCTGAGAGGCTTGCCTGATGCTTTCAACTCTGGGCATCTCCTCAACCTTTCCCTAAGGAAATATCCTTAATAGTCCCCATGAGGACCTTTACCACTATTGATGAAAAGACATTAGGAAATGAACGTAGTTTCTCTCCACAAAACACATAAGGATGCTTGAGGAAAGAGGATAATTATCTTTAGAGATTTTCAACTCCCAAAGAAAATGTTACCTTGTGCCAGATACTCAAATTAAAATGAAATCTTAGGTAAGATCAAAAAAAGCTTATTCCAGCAGTATACCACAGGGTTTGTAAAAGATTATTTCTTTGGAAAATAGATGTTTTTTGGTATACTTGAACTCAGTGACTTTTGCAGGTCTTAGGCGCTTTTGCTCTTGTGAGACCCCTTTTTTCATAAGAATCACCAGAAATTACATTTTCCGACTGCATTGATTGATATAGAAACAACTGTGCTGTTATATATATGCAAACATTTTTCATGACCTAAAAATTTGTTGTTTTTTTAAATTTAGACTTTAAAAAAAATTATAACATTTTCATGAGCCCCCAAAACTATGGTAGTCCCTGGCTCCTGTGCCTACTGGACTTAATGGAGAAGTTGGCCCTGCTCAAATAAAAGAGAAAAAAATACTTTAACATAACTTCTCTATACAAAGGTTAAATGATTCTTCAAACAAAACATTGTATTTGCATCGTATGGTTTTTATGGTATTCCGCATTACTAAATGATTGTTCAACCTATATTTCAAGCACTTAGATGCATGAGAAAATAAACTCAAGGGCTAGTACTTGCCCTGGTCATTAGAGGAGTTAAATTAAATATATTTCTCTCACCAAATGAAGCAAAAAATGTAAATCATTGAAAATATTGTAATTTGATATCCCTGAATATATGGATTCACAAGAGCACACTCACTTGTTTGGGGTAAGATCTTTAAAAACTAGAAAGATTGACATCAGAAAAAAATAGTTGTATTTCAGCCTATTAAAAACCTTAAATATGAAATTGATAAACCAAAGATTTTCTTATAATGACTCATTATTCTACCCTTTTTCATTCTCTTCCTGAATATATTGACACATTTTTATATACTATATCTTACCTCCTTTTTCCAACTTCACCATAAGTAGGAAGACTATATATTCCAATGTGTTTGGGAGATTCCCTGTTTTTGCCTTTTGCCCCAACACCCCTTTCACTCCTACAAGTGAATCAAGTTGGACAATAAATTATAGCCACCTTATCATAGTGACTCTACAGTTGATTGTTCAATTCTATTAATTCTTGTTAATAAATTAAACTATTTAAATACAGATAAAGGAAGATATTTCTATCAGATTAAATATCTTCAAACATAGGTTTAGCTCTGTAAATTACAAGTGCAAAAATTACCATTAACATTCCATTGCCTACTTAATAAAGTTCAATATAAGACTCTCCATAAACTTATCTCAACCTGTGAATATTATGTGTCCTCTCCTATCTAGTCTATTCACTGTTCCTCATTTGGCTTTCATCATACTCTCATTTCCCCTATTTCTAGGTGCTTTAGTTAAAATATTTTACATGTCCCATACCCAACACTGAGAGCCAAGTCTTAAGAACTGGCCTATGTTACCACACGCCAAGCATACCTTTCCTTCCCTCTCTCTCTCCCTACTATGAAGGGGATATTAGCTAATAATGCCACATGGCTTCATTTTTTCTCAACTTTGAAAATTTGCCTTGTACGTAGACAGCATAGATGCCCACCTACTTAGCTATTTCAGGAGTTCGCTTGTGTCCAAATTATGTGTCTTTTTACTCCAGAAAGACTGCTGAGCTTCATCAAAGGCCTTGTTTTAATTTACATCCAACTTCCCCTGGAAAGGGGAACTTCTAAAGTTTTTTTCAATAATTTATGCCCTAGTGCAAGTCAAAATTTTCACAACAGATTTTAATAGGGAGAATGGTAGGAAAATGGTAGCTTTGAAGTAAAGGCAGTGTGAAATGGTATCTTGCCAAGAGAAAATCTTTTTGATTCCTAGTTCAGCTAGTTTACTTTCCATCAAATCTTTTCCTGCTAGAATCAGCTTTGAAACTAATTAAAAAACATCTTTTTTATGTAGGCATCATAGTATAGTATTAAAAAGAAAAAGTGCTCCAGAACCTGTGACACTTAATTATGCCATTTATTTATTATTAAACTTCATGGAACTTAAGAAATTTCTCTAAGCCTTAATATCTTAATTTGAAAAAGAGAGATGATAACTTTTAACTAATATTTTTGTTGTAAAGATTCAGGGAAAATAGCATTATGATAGTGCCCTTTGTTAAAGGTGCGAGTTCTGTTTTTCCCTCTGAAAGCAATTATAATCTAATTTTAATATGTGACATAAAATTTCATGATTTTGTTCTTTGGTGAGTCTTTTCATTCTTCATACTAGGCACATGTCTGCAAATATATATTCTTTAGTTCTGAGATATAGGTATTGAGAGTAGGGTGGGAGGATTAGAGGTCTCACTCATAATTATGTAGACTTTTACTTAATCCTCTGTTTATAGGGTGGTACCTTTACCCCATCATTTGGGCCCGGTATCCCTGAATACAAGATTTCTTTGTTTTGTCTATTTTTCCTCCAGAAATTAAAAATTTCAGATTTGCAAGGATGGAGGAAATGCAGTGCTTTGCTGTACAGATAGAGACTGGACTATATTCTTCTAGTAACCTAAGGGAGAATCCCATAAGCATCTATAGCAATTGCCACAGACAATGAAAAAAATATCAATGAGTCCTTTATCTAACAAGACGTTGTGCAGTGTAATGTCCTGATGTTGTCAACAGCGGGACAAATTAGTCCTGATCCCTCTCACTGTGCTCGTCCCCTCCTGTGTCTTTATCAAATGAGATCTCCTCACTCACTGAACTCCTCTCCTCTCCATCTGACTAGTCAACTTGCCATCTCCTTGAGATCTACCTAGTCTCAAAAGACAGAGCATTCAGCTTAACAAACTGACTAAATTGCACAAACTGACTCTTTGAATGTTTCTGGAAAGATACTGTGATAGGATGCAACTAGATTTTAGTCACTTGTCTGTGGTGACTAACACAGGAATGTATACTAGAAGTGCACAGAGGCTCCCAGCCATAAGGCTGTGCTGTAGGTGAGTGTGCCATATGAATCCATTGGTGGTCCACTATTGGGTGACATGCCAAATGGATGCCACCATCTGTACATCCAGGTATCTACTTGACCTTGACGTATTGCCCTCAAATTCCTGTGAAGTTGACTGCAGCACAGCAGGAACCGTGGAATAGCTTGTGCTCCTTAAATTCATGGTGTGTTCAATGTTCAAGGAGTTAATTAAAAAATCCTCTCCAGATTTACACATTTTCTCAGAGTTGATCAAAAGAGGGTTTGGAAATACAAGCCTAAAGTAAATAAGACCAACTGCTGATTTTTCAATTAGGTTATGTTTCAGGGATACAAAATTATATATTCCTCTCCTATGCACGTCCCTGCACTTTTTAAACACAGAGCAACCCATTATTAAGCTATTAATCACCTCTTCCAATTAATTGCTAGAAAATGACCCAGATTTTAGTAGTAGAGTTACAATTGAAAAGCTCTTTGATATTTGGCAAGGTAAAGTTATAGACAGTAGTAATTTGAGACAGTCAGGCTATTAGCTGCTGTTTAGAATCTCAATTACTCTTAAGATGGATAATTACAAATAAAACAAACTTGTTCTCCTACATTAGCAAGTGCTTCTTTTTTTGTTTCACAAAATTTATGAGTGATCAGTAATTTTTTTCAGCCACTAAATATAATTTCCACGTGAAAAATTGACCTTAACAGTATGAAGTACAGTTACAAGTAAAAGCTGTGTTTTTATTGAAGAGAAAAATGCATTTCCTGAGCTCTGGCTGTTAAAGTTAATTGATTTATTGGTTTTCTATATAGTGTACTATTGTTTTTATGCTCTTGGGACATGGAAGCTCTTCAGAAAAGTGCTAAATTCTGCCACATCAATATGATGGTTGAAGCATACCTTCCCTTTTTCAAGTGCACAGTTTCTTAGAGCTTAAAAATAAGAAAGAAAAGAAAAAATATCTTTCCAAGTTTGGTTGGAGTTAACTGAATGCCACTGCATTCCTTCGTTTATGGAATGTGTGCTTTTACTGCTTCCATGTTCCTGAGAAGTTAATAGTTCTTTTCTTTGTAATCATATTCCTTTCATAGTAAAATATTTATTCAAGCAAATGTAAAGTACTTGTCAAAATATGAGAATATGCAATTCCCTTTTTTAGGTTTCTTAAACACAGCAGTGATACAAAATAAAAAGTGATGCATTTTCCCCCAGGGCTAGTTTTTAAATTCATAAAATTACCAAATATGTTTTTGTTTTATTTCCCTTTTACCTTTTGGTTGTTATATAAATCAGTAAATATAATGAGAGAAGTTTCTCAGCTGCAGTCAATCTCAACATTGTACAATCATTTCCATAAAAGCCATGAAGAAAAACAAACAAACAAAAAAAAACCCAAATACTGAAATGATTCTATCTCAATATTTCCCTTAACATGAGGTACAGTCAACAGATTTGATGATACTTTTGAGGAGGATTCCAGTTCAGAAAGCAAAACAAAGATCAACAATTTATAGTGCATGTGCACAGATCAGACTGACACCAAAGGGGAGAGAGAGATGAAGTGATTCTAGGTTTGAGGTGCCCCATGCAACCTGCAGGCTTCTGGATCTTTGACAGGAAATTCTAATCTTCCCTTACTGAAACTCTACCCTTTATGTAGCTGTTGATTTGGCTTGGTTGGAAAGAAAGTATGGTGGATTTTAATTTTTTTCTTAAAAGGTTCTTTACCTCCAAGAATATGTATATAATAGTATTCCATATAAAGATGTAATGTGTAAGGAATATTTTCCCTCCAAGGAAAGAGCATTAGTATGTGATTTGCCAATGTTACCTTCATGTGTGGTCCAAGTGTCTATTAACTATTAACTCTATGGGCTGACTAAAGTCCAAAACAAAAACAAAAAAAAATTTAAGAAAAGAAAGAGGAGCTGAAATGTTTTCAAAGGAAATTAACAAAACAAATTTCTCTGGCATTTCAAAAGGTCTGAATAATATATGGAGAAGAAGCTACTTGGTGTAAGAAAATAGGATTTCTCCTTTTTCAGACACTTATGTCTTTCAAGTTATTTCACTAATCTCTCTCCAGAATTTATTACCCCACCAATTTTTCCAGGTAAACCCTTCCATGTGCATAAATGTTGCCTTTTTCATAGCAGCATACCTTTAAAGCAAACCTGTATAGAGTGCTGCTCCCAAGTTTAAAAAAGAAAAATATTACTAAGTGATTCAAAAATTGAAAGTCTCTCTCAATACAGAAAACTACTCAGGCTTCATTTGAAATCAACAATTCAAACCAAGGAAGTTTGAAATTACAAGTACATTTAACTAAGTCTGTATATTGGGACAAAGACAAGACAAAGGTATGTTCTGAAATAGATAGTTTTCATTAACAGGCTATAAATGTTTCCTGAATAATCCCTGGGAACAGTGAGTATGGGCATACAGGGTACCATAAATAATAGGTATGCTCCCTGTATTTAAAGCTTTTATCATTTAATAGTGAATCATAAACAGAGTAATTGGCAGTCTATATGAGCATATACTTGTGCAATCATTTCCAAAGAGCATGGCATGGTGGGTGCTCAGAATTTTGCCAAGTGGCTGTAAAGGAAAAGATTACAATCAGTTATTCTGTATTAAGAGATATTCTGTATTCTGTGTATATGCTGAATCACATTAACAGGGAATCCCATCTCTTAATAGCAATCATAATGCTGGCTCAAAAAGTCAGAGATTCAGTGAGGAGCCATATCCACATTTGACTTTTTCAGTAATGCTACCTTTGTTGAACTCTACTGTTTTATCACATCCTATAGATCTTTGTATCTGTAGTAACTTCCAGTGTCCAACACATTGCAGTAGGTAAAAAAAAAAAAAGTCAATGGCTGAATGAATGCATGAATAAATAAGTCAATCTGTACTTCTTGTGATAAAATGAATCACTGAGCACAAACTGCGATGGATTACAGACATTTCCGAGATCGTGCCTTGTTAATCATAAGGGAATTTTCTGCTTCAGCCACCTTTGGAGAAAATAAATCTTCAGAGACTAAAGAGTCTTTGCTCCTCTCTGACTGCACAGGTGTGTGTGTGTGTGTGTGTGTGTGTGTGTGTGTGTGTGTATGCAAATACGCTACAAAAAACATCAAACTTTGTAGAGAAAAGGCAATCTCTATCCTGGGTTTATAATCCTCCTCTGGATTTTCGTAGTACCATAAAATTCATGGTAATTACCTGACATTAGTTATCTATGCACATTGTAGCTGCCTGATCTTGCCTCCCTAGTGTTGGACTCAAGGTCTGGAATAAATCTTTGTATTTTGGTGTCTGTAAGATCATTTGTTCCTACTTGGGCCTCTATTCTGATCTCCCCTAGTCAACTATACCCTGTTCCTATATTCCTTGCAGGTCAATATTGATTTGGTCAGTTGAACAAGGTGAGTTGATTATAATTCATCACTACTTTGAAGTCTGCATCAGAGACCATTTTGAACAAAATTATACTACAAGGTCTCACAATTAAGTTTGCGAACTTGTTGCAACCATATTGCTAACCTTTGTTGATATCAGAGGGATTATTCATTATGGATTTATACCAACTGGACACACAGTTAGCCAAGTTTACTATTCGGAAGTGCTGAAAATGTTGCATACAAAAGTTAGACAGCCTGAGCTTTTCGCCAACAATTCATGGCTCTTGCATCACGACAATGCACCAGCTCACACAGCATTGTCTGTGAGGGAGGTTTTAGCCAGTAAAGCAATAATTGTATTGGAACACCCTCTCCACTCACCTGATCTGGCCCCCAATAACTTCATTCTTTACCCAAAGATAAAGGAAATATTAACAGGAAGACATTTGGATGACATTCAGGACATCAAGGGTAATAAGACTACAGTTCTGATGGCCATTCCAGAAAAAGAGTTCCAAAACTGCTTTGAAGGGTAGACTAGGCACTGGGGTTGGTGCATATCTTTCCAAGGGGACTACTTCAAAGGTGGCCATAGTACTATTCAGCAATGAGGTATATAGCACTTTTTCTAGGATGAGTTCATGAACTTAATTGTCACGAACTTAACTGTCTGTCTAAATGAGCATTAAACTAAACTGATCACCAGAAGTCTAAGATTGTCCGCCTTCATACCTCCATAGATAATAAGAGAAATAAAATAAATAAGAGATATAAGCAATATTTTTACTTATGAATTACAGTAAAGTGTGTAATCCATTATCCTCTGATGACAAAATGAGTGAGAAGGTATAGAACAAGGGGTCATGGTATATCTATGGCAACCCAAACTAAAATAATTCCACTTCCAATGTCACTTTTCTTTTTTAGTAACTGTCTACTTTCGGTGGGATAAACACTTTAGCGCATATGCAAGTTCAAAGTAATAATGGGCACTAAGCAGCACACAGAAATCTAAACATCAAGGGGAAAAGATGGTATGGCCAAAAAGAACACTTCAAATCTCCTCAAACTATTTTTAAAGTTCTTATCTGGTCATACATGGCCAAGACTTAGGTTAACCTAATAACATATAATAATATGTATGTTCAACCTACACATAGTCAAGGTCTTCTGGTACACAGAGAATTAATTACTCAATGAAGTGAACCTAAGTAAGATATTCCAAGAGCTGAGAAGCTTTCATATACTGATGCAAAGAAATGTTTATTTTCCAGTCATTTAACTAAATTTCATTTTTTGTTTTGTTAGGAAGACTGGAACTGGTATTGATAGCCACATCTTGTAGAAGAGAAAGAGGAAAAATAAAAGCAAAGTATTAGTATCTTTCATAGTGAAAGACCACAGAGCCACCGGGACTGAATAGCAAATCTGTACCCACAATACATTGCTCTATCCACTCTTCTGGTCAGGCCATGTGGTTTTAAAACCCAGCCTCATAACAGGTTTAAAAATGCAAAATTAGAAAATATAGAAATGTCAGGGGAAAAAAAAGATGTTTTTTATTTCACCAAATTTTACATGTTTTCTTAGAATGTTAAGGATAAGATAAAAACGGTTTTGAAAATTCTATTTCATTTACCAGGTTCCTTCAATGCAAAGGGAAATAGCAATCTTGTGCATAAATAACTATTTCTGCCTTCCTAGCATTCTTATGTGTTATAAAGCCCTTTATAATGTCTGATACCCAACTGAGTACTTCCTTTTACTATTAACTCCTTAAACCATGAATATTTAACGCAAACAAAGTTTAAACCCCTGACTCTTTCACAGTTAGTATCTATAATCCTTTTTTCCAGACTAGGTATTTCTAAATCGTGTTAAACCTTTCATCTTCCTTCTGGTCAATTTCAAGGTTTTTATTGAATCAAATACAATTTTTTTTATACCAGCTTTCTTTTTGCTTTTAGACACTTCTACTGGCTTAGCAAAAGCTGTTCAAATTAGGTGATTATCCTATATGTGGTACATTGATTCAAGCATCCCTTATTTTTAGACAACTATCTCTAAGTGAATCATTTATTCATTTACCTATTTATTTTTAATGCATGGGATAATTAAAATCAATCCTTAAAAATTGAGGGCATCTTTCTTTTTTGAGGACTTTGAAAAAGTTTGACTTTTTTCCCCTTGTGACAACAAACAACCCAAACTCTACTTTCAATAACCTAAAAGATAAAATGTTAATAAATAAATCTGCAATTAGATATTACATTTTCTTCTGATAAATTGCTAGAGTAATACACTAAAAATCATATGTCTGAGCCATAAGTGCAATGATTCTGTAATCAGATTTTTTTCCACGTTAAATGATTTTATTTCCTATAAAGTTATAAAAGATTGTGTAGCTGACTTTGTTACTTATTTTCCTTAAATTGTAAAACCAAAGAAAAGGTAAAGAGGAAGAACAGTTAACCTCTGGTGACCAAAGGTGCACTTGATCTGTTATTTTGTATTCTATACTCTTCAAAAGAGCAATATAAACAGAATTATTTATGCCCAGCAAAATGTTGCTTAATTACTTATGCACCACTGTTTGCTTGTATTTTAAGCTCTCTCTACCACCCACAGGCAGACGTTAAACAGCTGCTAAAAGCTAGCTTTAGTCTTGCCTGTTTGAAATTAGCATACTTGAGCTTTGAAAAAACTTTGTTACCAATTTACATATGCATAGAGACTGATATTTAGACTCACCATATGATATGTCCCTCAAGAGCTTTTCTTATTGCCTCCATCCTCAGGTCTCAACCTAGAGACTGTAAATCTAGCAGGTGATTAATTCTATACCCTTGAGAAACTAGCAATTAGCACTTGCAACCAGTAAAAAATTGTCATTTCAAAACCCTGTTTACTATGCCCATGTATTTTCTATGAACTCACAGTTAACTCTAAATAGATGTGTATGGCAATAGATCTGCAGACATTTCTGTCTCTTTATGTAAAATATAATATTGCTACCAGCTAATCAACCTATTAAATATATATAATTGACATTCCTTTTTTAATATAAAATAGCAAGATGTAGCAAGCATGGAAACGCTATACATGATGTTTTATGTTACTAAACCTTAATCAGTTCATTTCAACATGATGACTTTGTAGGGTTTACCTGTTCTGTGTCAATTCTTATCTCTGATAGCTGAAATTACCGTACTTCCAGATGTTCTTATGCATTATTGAGGTCTTCTGCAGTAGATGCTGGAAAAGGTAAGATAAGGTTTTATTTCTTTGTAGTGGTCACAACACTGAGATCAAAGACAGTAAAGTGCAGTGCTTAGTATTGAAAACTATGATGAACCTAACATTTATTTTCAGTCGCAAACCTATCATAAAAACTGCTCATCAATCTTTAGTTAACCATTTCATGTGTAGTCTGTGAGTTGAGCAAGGAAACGTTTTGAAAGGTTTTAAAATACATATTTGACTACAGAGTAAACGAGCGCTAATTATGCTTGTGTATAACACTAGTTTCAAGTTGAAAATATATGTTGGAAGCTCTATGTTGCGAGACAAGAGTGAAAAATAAAAAGAAGAGAAAGACATTAAAATTCTTTCATAGAATAACTTGACTCGAACAATTTACTTTGGTCAGGTTTAAGAATCTGTTAAAAAAGAATTTATACATTCACACACATACACATTTTTTAAAACGGTTTCTGATAAAAAAAAGAAAATCCGCCAGTGCTCTGTAGAGTGCTAACCGAAGTGAAAATAGAGCAATTCTATTTTCTGAAATGTTTTCAGTTCAGTTCAAGGAAAAAATAAAAAAGATAGGTGAAAATAGCTAACATGCATGGTACCCGTGTGTGTTAACTTACTATAACCAAAACATTTCATTTTGAATTATATGTTACACACTTTTATGACTACAAGAGTAAAAAAGAAAAAAAGATGGTATGTAGAAGATCTCAATTCATAACTTCAGTAATCTTCAGTTAACAGACAGCCTTCCTTTAGAAATAGACACTAAAAATCCAGAAAACATGCAGGAACCATTTAGTTCTCAGTATTAGAACACGAAGGGCAGCAGATCTCCTTTATTCAGAAGTGCAAAATTAGGAGCAAATGCAGAATGATCTCATAGAAAAGTGGATCTTATTTTCTCCACTTGCACAGTCATTCGATGGCCTGTTAAAAAATCCTGCTAGACTTGCGACTAATTACATCATCGGATCATCACACTGTTAAAATCAGTTGCAGGGCACTTGTACACAACTAAATCCCTGCTTCTAATTACTATTTTAGTCTCTTTTTCCTTGTGACATGTTGGTGATAGATCATTATTTTTTCAGCAATTTGTTCGCATTTATATGCAATATAATTGGATCTGATTAATTATTATGATTAATGACTGCAGAATTTCCTTGCAAAGCTATTAATACTGGTAGTATCAAATGAAAGACATGGACAAATTAAAGCCAACGGATTCCTGTTGCTGGTACTTGCAGCGCCTGGGCTAAAGTAACCCTTTGCTGGTCCCCAGCAAACACAAAGTGACTACAAACGAGAGCTCTTTGAATGGCTCATAATGTATGAAGTGTTTAGAATTCTTTTTTTGGCTTATTTGGGTGTGTTGTAAATGAGAGGTCTGTGTTCAAAAAAAGCACAGTGTTATTGATCTAAAGTAGTAGAGAAATGGGTAGCATTGAAAATATGTAGAAAGCTATTAAGAAATAATTGTCTTGAAGCATATTTATAATTTCTCCATTTTCATCGACATAATATAAGGCACTTAGTTAATGTCTATTAAATGTCAGATTACAAAATTTCTAAAGCACCTATTTATGTCGAGTGTGTTTTATATTTTAAATCATATTCTGGCTTAGAAGTAGGGTATTACATGTAAAAAAAAGCAAACAACGACTGAGTAGCTTAGGGGATCGACTTTCTTGTTACCTCTGGGACCTGACTTTAAATCTGGCTTTGAGCAAACTGAAGAAAAATCATTTCAATCTAATGGCAGCAGCAAATAAAAAAATCAGATAGTTTGAGTTCCTTGAAGGTGGCAGCAAGCTTTTTGCTTTATGAAGTGTCTGGAATTCCAGGCTGTAAAGAATTGAATTTGGGAGATATGTTCCTGATTATAAATTGTAAAGTACAAAAGATGTTGAGCATAATTTGCATCTGTCAGAGACAGTACCAGCCTTGTGCATAGCATGAGTCTTAACAGGGAGCATGAAGTCTTGAATTTTGCTGAGAAAATGGATTCATTCTGTCTCAACCAGAATTGGTAGTGGGGCCTGTATTAACATTAAAATTCTTTTTTTTTAATTAAATTTTTTGGGGTAACAATAGCTAGTCAAAGTTCATGGGTTTCAAGTGTACAATTCTATAATACATCATCTATATAGCACATTGTGTGCTCATCACCCAGAGTAACATCAAAATTCTTTTTTTAACAAAATTAACTATTGCTTTTTTGGTTAGAACTGGATGAAGGTATCTGAAAATGTTCAACATGAAAATACGGATTATTACATTTTTAAAAATAAAGCAATGCTTCATTGCCAACCTAATATAAATAATAGAGAAGCATTTGCTTTATAAACAGTCACAATTTTTCCATGATGTTTCATATTAAATTAAGCTCCCCAAAAGGAGAAAGAAGCCAGACTAAAGAAATTATGTTCAGGTAATAGCAATACATTTAAAACACACAGGATTCTTAGTCCTTTTAGTTTTAACAGACAGTGAATTCTTGTGAGGCTTTCATGTGATTATTGACATTGAAATGTAAAATTCTTCATCGAAATTTATACCTTTTAAAAGATATTTGGGTCTGGTTTATATTTCTTATGGAAATGATTAAAACAAATTCAGGGACATCATTCAACATCTTCTAGCCCCTACCAGAATAAGTAATTTGGCCTATCAGAGTTCTTAGATAAGCCACCAGCACCACCCCACTCCCCTGCCGAATGGCTTTGTATAAATTATTTATATAAGGATAATGCTAGTTTTTCTTCTGAGAGTAGAAAAACGGGATTAATGTGAAGATCAACACTGAAGCCGTTTTCCTGGGCTCCTTGTATATATAAGCTATGTTCATGGCAATTATTTTAGAAATTAGAGCCGGCCTTCACTCCAGGTGACCGTGGAAGTTGTGGTGAAAGGCAGGAACCCTGATAAAGGATTTCATTTCTTTTTCTAGGTAAGCATCACTGCCCAGAAGAGAGAGGACACTCATACATCTCACAAATAATGCTGGGTGTTCACAGTTGCTAACATGAGAAAGATAATGAAACAATTAGTAACAGAGCAATTAATGACATTATTAAATATACCATGTATGAATCACCACTAAGAAAACTGTTTTTGCAGTACATTTTGTTGGAAAATGCAACATGAAGCCAAGAAAATCTTGCACTATTCGAGGCATAAGTAAGAAATGTCCTGGGTACAGGGTGCTTACAGTTAGAATAGATGGCCTCACTGTCACTACAAAAGAATTTCTTTTAGTTTACATCTTGGCTTGATTGCAGGTAGTCACTTTGGACTTAATGAAAAAAAATATATATATATATGTATATATATACACATATATATACATATATATATATATATATAATATGTTAATAACTGAACTGCCTTGGAGCAACATGCATCCATGTGTTTTACACACTTTTGCAGGAGAATCCTTACACTTGACATTTATTGTCATAACATAGACACAGAAGCCATAGGGTTATATCTGATATGTGTGACCAAGGAGTCCCCAAAAGAAGCCCATTTTCATTTTAATCAAACTAGATAACAGAATGATCAGAATCATGCATTGCCATTTAACCATTTTAGATAATCAATTTATGTATTAGTTCTTTATCAAATTACTCGGAGCCAATAACAAATCATCCAGCAAACTTGTAGAAGAACCAAGAGCAAACACTAGGATCTTGAATTAGTCTAAAGCTACTGACAGATAACCATTTAAGTGTCCTGCATCAACTCACTATGTCTTCTAAAGAAACTGCTCCTTGGTACACTAAACTCTAAGCAGCCTGTCCTAATTCAATTCTGACACCAAAAATCCATCCAGATGAGGAAGGGTCTAGAAAAACCTGATCAATCCAAGGCTGATCAGACTGGAAACTCTGCCACCCAAAATGGAATTAAACTGCTGTGTGAGAGTATAGAACATCCCTCCGAGGACTGTAAAGCTTGGATTCTCCCACATATGCTTGTAGTATGGAGCACAGTATAAGGAATGGCTAAAGTAGGCATGCAAAGGTAAGTAAACCTTGCCTATTCTCCATGTATGTGCCATGACTTCCACCAGCTTTTCCCATCACAAAATAAATAACCTAAGATGAGGGGGACTGCTTGATTTTCTTTGGAATCCTCATCCCACCTAGCTAGTGAAGGGTGAATAATTTTTTTTTTTACAATTTTTTGCTGAGAGAATTTAGGCTCTTTAAATACCATGTAGTTCACATTTATCATTTGCAGATGGAAAAACAAGGTTCGGAGAAAAGAGATAGTTTGCCCAAAGTCATATAATTAATAAGTGACAGGGTTTGAAAGAGACCACGTTTCCTTGGCTCTAAATCTATAGACGTTTTCAATATCCTACACAGTTGCTGACTGATGTAAAAATATAACATTTAGATCTTTTTTTTATCCTGACTTTAGTCAGTAAGAATTTCCCTACGAGATTAGTATTTTTCATCAAATAACCAATATTCTGGCTCGTACTTAAGACACATCTTTTGTAACTATTCTTTTATAAATTAAGTTAAAATTACAAACTAAACATCCACTTATAGGTAATTAATTCAATAAATGATGACATATTTTTATAATAAAATGTCATTAGGCCATTTGCAAGAACAAGGTAACTCTTCTTTTTATGTACTGGCCTGAAAAGATATGCATTAAATACAGTTAAATGTTTAAAAAGCAAGCAACAGAAAAATATGTATGGAATGATCCCATTTTAAAATTTTATATTTGGCTATATAAAAAAAGAATGTCTGCCATAATAAGCACTAACTGTTTAATAATAGGTATCTTCAGAAATAGAAATAGAGGAGTTAGGAGGGAACATTTCTTGATGTCGTATATATATGATTTTATTTTAACAACATGAATATATTTACTTTTGTAGTTAAAACTTAAAAGGTAAATTAAAGTAATTGCTTAAAATAAAACCCTAATTTTTACAAGCTTATGTGATATTTATGAAGGTCAATTTTATGTTTTATTTTTAATTCTTATCACATTTTGGGGGAAGCAAAATGTTAAGTGTTTTTATAAAATACCTTGTTAAATATTTGCTATTTTTTCATCAATAAGAACATAAATAATGTGTGGTTACAAAATAAGTTATAGAGTATTACATTTTTATCAAGTAAAAAGAGATTATTCTTTTTTATTGTAATTAATACAGTGCAATTTTATGCATGAAATGATAAGAACCAATAAAGGTCTGGTAGCTTTTTTTTGCTTTTTTTTTTTTCAAATTCTTTAATGTCTTAATATCACTTCCAAGGATATTGGTGTGCATTTCTTACTAGAAAAATTCAAAAGACAAAGCAATTTAGTTGTTTGGCAATTGTCAATGACTCTGCCATGCATTTTCAACATATAATATTTCAACTCCTCAGTTTTTTACATATACAGCATGGTCTTGGGATAAAAAGATTCAATTTCATTTGGATTTAATAAAATCATATTTGTTAGGAATTTGGAATTCTCAAAAGAAGACATTCTATAAATATTACATTTAAGAGCCCCAGAATTACCTGACTATTTGTGCAAAACAGAGTTTATCAGAACATCAATTTGTGAACTCCATTCTCATCCAAATGTCTGTTTTAGCTAAGATGTTTTTGAAAATGTTAATATAAGTCATATTGCTTTTGCTTAAATCTCTATTTAACAACAAAACAATATTCTTAATGTTACCTCTCAGAATCTACATTACATTTAAAAAAAAAACAAAGTTTCTAAAGTAAAATTTATACCTGTAAATAAAGAAAATAAAACTAGTGATGGGAGAGGAGATGTTGTTTTCTAAGTGAATACATCAGTACTTTTCTTGACGCTGAGAAGAGACCTTTTTATAGATTTAGTTAAAGAAAAAGTGCAATAATTTTAAATTTAATAATTCCATATCAGCAATACCTGTTTGCTTGAGTATTCAGGACTTGTCTAAGAATTATTTAATGGAAAGGACTGCTTTATTTTATTTGTGATGAAACACTGTACAGGGAGGTTCAGTTGCTCCCTCTATTCATATCACAAAGCAAGAAATAGAAAGCCAAGTCAAGAACCAAAGAACAACCAATCCACTGCTATTCTCCAATATTCTTTTACTTTGATATACCATTTACCTATTTCGATGTTTTAAATCCCAGCATCACAGATAAATACCCAGCAGGAAGGGCACATGTATTCTGATCAAATCTTTCACAATGAAAATGTTCACAGAAATTTTCCTGAAGTCTTATAAAATTGTTGTGCTAAATATAGTTGATCTTTTCAAATATTGATGACGGTACATTACAAAAATATAAATCAGATCAGCAGCATTACTAACAGCCAGAAATGTGTGGCTGATAGTCTTGTTTCTCTGAATTAATTCCAGAAGTGAACACATACAGAGTGACAAACATGCATTAGAAACTGAAATTTGGAAATCAAATGTTTAGAATTCAAGAATCTGAGCTTCAAAGAAGACCAAATGGCAAACTATTGTAAAGGAACCCTACAACCTCAAACTTGTGGAAACCACACATTAAATAGGGTAAATGCAGTTCACTAATGATCATATACTGCTTGTATTCATAGTCAGAAAAACAGTGGTCTGCCATGTCACTGCCAGTACTTGCCCTGGATTCCAGTTCTATTACTGTGGAAAATACTTCTTAAGCTGTTTTACAGTAGGGGGAAGGCTGTTTGTCTTTTACAGTTGAGCTGAGACACTCCCCTATGCTCTATTAGATAAAAAACAGCAGAGGTCAGGAAGCATCGTTGCAAAGAAATCCAAAAACAAGAAAGAAGGTTAAGTGCAGGAAGCTGTAAGACACAATGGCTGCAGGGGTAGAGAGTAAAAAGAACAGGTAAATAATACCTGGCTGTAAATAAAAGGAAAATATTTTAATAATGGAAAATGCAAGTATTCGGATTTTGTGACAACACAATAAGAAACAATATAATTTCTCCAGCAACTGGCAATACCTGTCAAATGAAATCATGTGGTTTGTGATCAGGAAGTACATTAACACACTTCAGTTTCTTTTTTTTAATTTTTAAGATGCACATGAAATCCATAGAATTCAAGGATAATAATTTCTAAACAAGTCCATGCTTTCTTGGTGAATAATTTACCTGTTTCCTAAACCAAGAATCTTGTCACTCTGTTCTGGAATCACAACAAAAATGTGTCCTCAGAGTTAAGGCAAGATTAGCTAGATGCAAAGACATGCCTGCTATTCTTTAAAGAAGAATAAAAGAATTAAGAATAATTGCTGATTTCTAGAGACACAGAAATTAAGACTAGTATACTAATCTGTTTGGATGTGTATGTGTGTAAGAAAAACAAGGTTTCTATAGTAAATGTTATTGGTGAAACAATGACCAGAAACAACCTTGATAAAGCCATGCTATGATCTTCCATGATTGCCGTGCCTGTCCACTTTTGTGCCAAACTATTCTGAGCAATGACCCTAGCATTTTTCTATTAGCTAATTAGTTAGGGCTGCCATAACAAAGTACCACAGATTGGGTGGCTTAAACAAAAGAAATGTATATCACGCAGCCTTGTACGCTGGAAGTCCAAGAGGTGTTGGCAGGTTTGCTTTTTCCAGAAGCCCCTCTTTTTAGCTTGCAGGTGAAAACCTTCTTTTTGTGTTTTCACATGGTCTTTCCTCTGTGTGCATGCATTTGTGGGAGCTTGTTGTGCATCCAAGTTTCTTCTTCCTTTGAGAACGCCAGTCAGATTGAATTAGGGCCCACCCTAACAGCCTCAATTTAACTTATTCCCTCTTTAAAGGTCCTGTCTCTAAATACAGTCACATTCTGAGGTATGAGTGTTAAGTCTTCAGTAAATGAATTTTCAGACCATAACAGCATTACTTGTAGCCTATCTTAAACATCCATCATAACCTATCACAATATGTTAATCTGCAGAGAATGTTATTTCATCTCTCTGAGCTGCTCAGTGTAACATGATGATATTGCACAAGATTGATGCTTTTCAATTGTGTTCTTCAGAGCCCTTGCATTCCATAATCAGTAGTCAGTCAGTGGCAGACTTGTAGATGTTTACCAATGGCTTTCCGGAAAAGAAAAAGAAATTGATATATAGCCTTTGCCAGTTTCCGTGGTGTAAATATTCCCACCATGATCAGTTACAAGCAACCACTCTAATGTTACTGAATGGGAAGTTGGGAAGAGATGCATACAACTTGATCTCATGAACCAAGTATAAGTTGGCTCTAGCACTCGATTGTTAGGTATTTTGATGGCTTCAGGGAGGTCAAAACTCACTTTTTCCAAACAGTGTTCCTTTTTATTTGCTTTATATTCTTGATATTCATTTTTTAAGTGGCTGGATTGACCTCGTACACAAAAAAGTTAAAAGTACCTAATTACCTAATCTCTAAGATTTTCTAACACTATAAAACTGTTACTCTTGACTCTAATATATTGGGTTTCCATTTTATTTTTGATAGATTCTAAAAAATATTTTTAAATAGAATATTGTTTTTCTATTGCCTCCTTTATTTGAGTAGGGAAGTATGGTTCTTAAAATTCTTGAAATTTTTTGCAAGATGTATGGTACAGCCTTTATCTACATGATGTCAAAACAATTGATCAATGTCCCAAAATTAGTCCAGATAGTCATTTGTCTTTAATGCCTATAAAACTGAAACAGTCACTTCTCAGCAGCTGTTAAGATTTTTTTTTTTTGGTAAAAATAGCATCTAATATAAAAGAGCTTTGAGATGAGTAATGCAACTACCCACAAAATTATAAGAACTTAAATGAATTTCTGCCTTCTGATTTAGTGGTCCTTCTTCTATGCTCCTATTAATCTCTGAAATATGTTTATTAAAGCAACAATTTTTTTTATCAGTAAGTGTTTCCATTTCTATCTTTTTACTAACACTCAGAGAATGTATCTCATTTTTGTCTTTATATCTGTAAGACCTAGAATTGATTATACACATAATAAATATTATTGTATTGAATAATTATTAATCAGTAGAAAAACTAGTAATTAATATACAGAAGAATAAATTACTATTAATAGTACATAATACATGATGTGCTGTTTTCAAGAAAAATAAAGGACTAAAATGATCATTTTTTTACAGTGTGTGTGGTTTTTTAAAATTTGTTTTTCAATTAGTTTCAGGTGTATAACACAGTGCAATAGTTACACTTTTTACCCCTCAAAGTGACAACCCCCTCCCCCAACCTGTCGCCCCACTCCCCCACCATATCATACCTATCTATTACAATTCCATTGACTCCACTCCCACTAAAATGATCATTTATTAAGTAAGAGAATTTTCAACTGAAGACTTACTATATTTATAACATATTAACCTATATTATTTTTAACTTTTGAAGATATTTTTAGCATATCTTCACTAAGGAAATTCTTAGAAATAAGTAAATATTTATGGGGTTTTTTTCATGAAAATGTTTTAATAAACAAAGACTGCTGAGTAACTTCAAGAATACCATGGAATAATTAATGAACACATTTTAATTCTATTAGAGAATAATTTGCATTGTTAGATATAGTAAATGTTGAATAATCACTTTAGGCAACTTCAATTTCAAAAATTTTAAAATTCTAACTTTATTACTATTAATATTCAAAAATATTATAATTACTGACCATTATGATATTTTCTTGGCTCAATAATATTCTTATTTTGAGGTCCCAAAATGTATACACAATAACTCAGTAGCCCTGTACAATAATTTAGTCTCAAAAATCAGCCCTCATCTATAACTCTTGAATGTATGCAATAAACCACAAAAAATAGCACCGCCCTATTGATCTCTATGAGTCACACTGACTTCATTGTACAAATACAGAAAGAGACACACACATTCATATTAAAACACAGCAGTCATTAAAACATGGTTTGGGTAGCTACTATGCCCAATAAATTAAATGGCCAGATCTATTTCACTCTAAAATTAATCACTAATCATTATCTACTTAAAAGGAATTTTTTCTTTTTTTAAATCTTGGTCCAAAAGTGCACTTACTAAGGAAGAGACTACCTGAAAAAATTGTAGCTGGGAGAGCCTATTGTATTTTTAGGAATGTGAAGAGCAGAGGTTTGAAATCCCTAGAGTCATGTAATATGTCCCCAACCAAAGGATTCCAGGTAAAGCAAACAAACCAAGCAACATTAAAAACAATGCAAAAGAACCTTTCTCTTTCTAGTAAGAGGTAGCAAGATTCCAATCTGAAATGGCCAAATAAGATTAAAAATATACAACTAATAATCAAATTGATATTTTACATGACAACAAAGGTACCCTCCTCCCCCCAAAATGAGTAAAGCAGTACTGATGTCTTCCCTTTTTGAATAAGCACAGTGTCACCCTATCTTTAATGAGATGACATATTTCTTTAGGGGGGAAGGAAAGCACAGAAATGTGTATTTAAAACTATGTGGGATTTCATTAATAGCTTACAGAAAAATAGAACCTATAGAAACTAAAGTTGAAATAACCCAAAGGAGGTGGCCATTAAACGTCATGGTACTAGCACAATAAAGGAATTAGGATGGATGATTTAATAGAAATTTGCTTACCTGGTCTAATTGTATTCCGTATAAATGTTCACTCTGCTTAAAGGTCATCCAACACTTAGGAATAAGAAAATGCCTAGAAAACTGTGGGAAACCTAAGAAAACCCACAACATTACTCTTTTTAAAACAACAGTATGTAGGAATTGTAACTTAAAAGTTGTAAAATGAGTAGCACTCTTCTAAAAAACTCTACTTTCCTTTGGCATGACTTTTTAAAAGACACCAGTGCATTGTCTTGGTTCCCATAACCAGTTTTTCTTCCTCAAATGACTATAAATTTAGAAAAAAAAATGTTTGATACTTATGAATGTGTATCTCAAATCTAATAAATGAGAGTCTGTGTGAAGTGGTGGGGGAGATACTGTCTCCTTAAACCGAAGACGTTTGAAATATAACATTAAAAATATTATTTTGTTTATTTTTTTTCAAGAGGGTTTCTTTATAACAAAGGCAGATTCTGTAAATGAGAGATCATTAAAGACATCACTTTGAAATGTAATTTAAAAGGTACCAGTAGGAAAGGCAAGAACGTGGTTTATAATCTGTTAGTGCCTTGCATTGTATTAGCAAAATACCATATCATCAATCTCCTTTCTTTTTCTGTGTCTGACTCTGCCACCTTCTTGGCTTGCACACCCGGAGGAGCATAATTATAGGCATGTAACATATGCATTGTGACTTTGAAGGTATAGAATTTAAATTACTTCAGCACATAAATCACCCTTAGCCTATAAGTCCATATTACTGTGCAAATGAGGAAAACCTAGTGCTTGTTTACCATACTTTGGAAAACTTAAAAAAAAAATACGTTGCATAATTATTGGATTTGTAAAAATGTGCTTTGATCAAATGAAATGGGCATTTAGTTTGTTCAAAGCTACTTTCCATAATCCATTACACAGCATAAATTTCACATAACTGCTCACATAGCAACTTATAAATATACCCGTATATTTTCCTTCATTTAGCATTAAAAAAATAATGTGATTAAAGATGTAGTGTACAAATCTCTTTCACTTACAGATTTTCATTTGAGTTAAAAACCTAAAACTTTATATCAGAATTAATCCAATAAGCCTGCAGCAGATATATGTATGTATGTGTGTGTGTATACATACATATATACATATATATATATATATGTATATTTGACACTATTTCCCTCCCTTTTCTGAAACTTTAATAACAGGCAAAAGGTTGGGTGGTTGGTAAATACTACAAATTCAACAAGACATAAATATATGCTAGCATACTCCCAAAACCTGAAATACACATTCATTATATTCCAAGAACCTAACACAAACAGAAGCCCAAACCTTAATCTTACCTTAAATTAAGATAAGGGAAGCTTGCAGAACATCACTTTGGCTTTAATTATTATCTTCTGAAAAGCAGTACAATGTTCTCTGGGGCATGAAAAACCAAGGAAGATTAGAGTTCAGTGAGAGGTTCCATTTATTTTCTTCTACCAATTTAAGAGGGAGAAATGTATGAGTTCTGAGAAAGGGAAAATAAGCAAAATCAAATAATATATGCCCTTGTTTTCATACAGTTCTGATGGAGCTGGTCTCATTCAGTCATTCATTCGATACCAAGTCCTAAAGCATATTTTTACATTTTCAGTCTCATTACGACTGTGGAAATACTAAGTAACTGATGCTAATGTGAATTCCTCCACTGAAATTGATACTACACTTGAGACAAGCACTTCTTTCTCCCACCTAAAAAGTGTGAGCCAGTTGATACATGAATTCTGTAAAATTTTTCCAAATATTGATAATTTTTATCTATTTTCAAAATTTCTACATATTTACTAAGAAGTATTAAGATAAAATTTAATAAATAAAAAATAAAAATTATGTTAGGGTAGCACTGTCCAATGGAACTATAATGAAAGTCACATGTGTAATTTTAAATTTTATTTCTTTTTCTTTTTTTAAATTGGGGAATTGAGGGAAGGGAACAGTGTTGGGGAATTGGGGAGGGGGACCAGCCAAGTTGTTGTTCTTCAATCTTAGTTGTGGAGGGTGCCTGTCACCATCTGGCTGCCCACCAGCAGCTCATGGCCTCTAACTTAAGGTGCTGTGTTACAATCTTAGTTGTGGGTAGGTGTAGCCACTATCCCATGCAGGAGTCGAACCAGCAGCCTTGTTGTTAAGAGTGTGCGCTCTATCCACTGAGCCATCCAGGCAGCTGCTCAGCTCAAGGTGCCGAGTTCAGTCTTAGTTGTGGGTGGGCATAGCCACCTTCAAACAGGCAATCTTGTTGTTACACCAGCTGAGCCATCCTGCCACCTGTTGGCAGCTCAGCGGCAGCTCAGCTCTGGCGCAGCGTCACTGGCCCATGTGGGAATTGAACTGAAAGCCCTGTTGCTCAGAGTTCGTGCTCTTAAGCTAACTCTTAACCAACTGAGCCACTTAGTCAGCCTCTAATTTTAAATTTTCTAATAGCCACATTCAAAAAGTAAAAAGACATAGCTAAAATTAATTTAAGATATTTTTATTTAACCCAGTATATCCAAAATATTATCATTTGATCATATAATGCATATGAAACACTTTTAATAAGATATTTTACATTATTCATACTAAATCTTGGAAATGCAGTGTGTATTTTATATTTAATCACATCTTTATTTTTTTTTAAGATTTTTATTGGGGAATTAGGGGATGGGAACAGTGCTGGGGCATTGGGGGAAGGGGAACAGACAAGTTGCTGTCTTTTTGTTCTTCAGTCTAGTTGTGGAGGATGTTGTTTCACTGGCCCAAGTTGGCACCATCATTGC